>NC_080065.1:176875099-176990599 GCF_949987535.1 Balaenoptera acutorostrata
GGATCTCCAAGAAGAGATCCTGGATGTGGGGTGAGCTTTAAATCCAATGATGGGTGTCCTTATAAGAAGAGAGAAGAACACAGAAACACACAGAGGCAAAGATGATGTGAAGACGGAGACAGAGATTGAAGTGGTGCATTGACAAACCAAGGACTGTCAGTAGCCACTAGAAGCTGGAAGAGGCAAGAAAGAATTCTTCCCTAGAGGCTTGGGAGGGAGGGTGACCCCGCTGGTCCCTTGATTTCAGACTTCCAGCCTCCAACTATGAGAGAATAAATTTCTGTTGTTTTAAGCCAAAAAAAAAAAAAAAAAAAAGAACTGGTGGATAAATACCCCCGCTCCCTCTCCACTCAAGTGGGGTGGGTGACCCTGAAGAGTGTGCTCTCTGCTGCCTCCCAGAGGCCACTGGTGGAACAGAGCCCCTGTTGTCCACAGCGGTAACTGGCCTGATAACATACCATTCACCAGCTGCCTTCTCTCCCTCACCTCCTTCCCCCTTTCCCTCCTGGTGTTTCCTGGGATCACCTTCCAAATAATTACTTGCACTTGAATTCTTATCCCAGGATCTGCCTCCAGAGACCCCAAACTAAGACTGAGGAGGAACTATTATCACCTCCAACTTACAGACCAGCTAACATAAAAAGGTCAAAGCCATTCCAGGTGACACAGCAAGGAGGTAACATGGCTGAGTGCAGGATTCCACCTCTTCACCACATCACATCCAATGAGCTGCACCCCTACAAAAGGGAGTACTCTCCTTGCAAGCTCATTATGGGGAAAACCAGCCACACCATCTTTTTTTCCCCCAAACCTTGTTACTCTCCAGGCTTTAAATGTCAGTTTGACAAACATGTATTGAGCACCCATGGTATGGCCACGCATGCACTGGGGCCACATAGATAACTGATTCTGCTCTTAAATAGTTCAAGGTCTAATTGGGAAGCTAGTGTTTAAAAGAAGAAAACTCCAACTGGGAGGTTATAATCGCAGTTGCTGTTCACTCTCTGGGCTGTTACAATTGTGAAATATTTCTATTCCAGTTGGTATATAGCCACTATTTCTAGTCTCCCTGAGGGCCCAGGGAGCACACTGGGTGCTTCCTCCAAGCCATCCTGGACCTCCCCTTGAACCAGCATCTACAGGGGTGGTTTGGGCACCTAGAGAAGCCCCGGGGTCCTACTCCAGGGTTATGGTCCCTGAACTCTGATTGGCTGACGCCTGTGCCCGATCTGATTATCATGAAGGTGAGTCCTCCGTGGGGAGACCAAAGCAGGTGTCATCAGCTTTACCCGAGCTGGTCAGGTAAGGTCTGGGCTAAGTCATTTTGTTTTGTTTTATTTTGTTTTGAACCCAGAAAACTCTAGCCCAGAATGGGTATGGGATTCTTTGGGGGATAATGAAAATGTTCTGGAATTTGATGTTGGTGATCATTGGACAACCTTATGAATATTCTAAAAGACAGTGAATTATGCACTTTAAAGGGGTGAATTTCATGGATGTGAATTCTCTCTCAAGAAAGCTGTTATTTAAAGTGACACTGAGACAGAATGGCTATCATCAAAAAATCCACAATCAATAAATGCTGGAGAGGGTGTGGAGAGAAGGGAACCCTCCTATACTGTTGGTGGGAATGTAAATTGGTGCAGCCACTATGGAGAACAGTATGGAGGTTCCTCAAAAAACTAAAAATAGAGCTACCATATGATCCAGCAATCCCACTCCTGGGCATATATCTGGAGAAAACCATAATTCGAAAAGATGCATGTACCCCAATGTTCATTGCAGCACTATTTACAATAGCCAGGGCATGGAAACAACCTAAATGTCCATCAACAGATGAATGGATAAAGAAGATGTGGTACACATATACAGTGGAATATTATGCAGCCATAGAAAAGAATGAAACAATGCCATTTGCAGCAACATGGATGGACCTAGAGATTGTCATACTGAGTGAAATAAGTCAGACAAAGAAAGAGAAATATTGTATGATATTGCTTACATGCAGAATTTTTTTAAATGATAAAAATGAACTTATTAACAAGAAAGAAACAGATTCACAGACTTAGAGAAGGAACTTTGGTTATGGGGGTGGGGGGCGAAGGGTGTGGGGGAAGGATAGATTGGGAGTTTGGGACTGACATGTACACACTGTTATAGTTAAAATGGATAAATAACAAAGACCTACTGTATAGCACAGGGAACCCTGCTCAATATTATGTAACAACCTAAATGGGTAAAGAATTTGAAAAAGAATAATTACATGTATATGTATAACTGAATCACTTTGCTGTACACCTGAACTAACACAACATTGTTAATCAACTATACTCCAATATAAAATAAGAAGTTAAAAAAAAAGATTTAGTCATGCACATAAAAAAAGAATGAGAAAGGCAAATACTGTAAGATATCATTTATATGTGAAATCTAAAAAATAATACAAATGAATGTATATACAAAACAGAAACAGACTCACAGATATAGAGAGCAAACTTGTGGTTACCCAAGGGGAGAGGGAAGCGGGGAGGAGCAAATGAGGGGTATGGGATTAACAGTACAAACTACTATGTATAAAATAGATAAACAACAAGAACATATTGTGTAGCACAGGGAATAATAGCCATTATCTTGTACTAATTTATAATGGAATATAATCTGCAAAAATACTGAATCACTATGCTGTACACCTGAAACTAATACAATATTGTAAATCAACTATACTTCTATTTAAAAAGCTGTTATTTAAAAGAAAGAAGGAGGGAAGGAAGGAACAGGTGGGAGGGAGCTAGGAAGGAAGGAAGAAAGGAAAGAAGGGAGGGAGGAAAGAAGGAAGGAAGGGAAGGAAGGAAGACTACAGCCTAAATCCTGTTTCCTAACACCTCTGGTATCAGGGCTTGAATAAGTGTAAGAAGAGTAAGGCACTCATTTGCAGCAGCATGGATGGACCTAGAGATTATCACACTAATTGAAGCAAGTCAGAAAGAGAAAGACAAATACCATATGATATCGCTTATATGTGGAATCTAAAAAAATGAGACAAATGAACTTATTTACAAAGCAGAAATAGACTCACATAGAAAACAAACTTATGGTTACCAAAGGGAGAAGCGGGGAGGAAAACAAACTTATGGTTACCAAAGGGAAAACGGGGGACTGGAATTAACAGATACGCACTAGTATATATGAAATAGATAAACAACAAGGAGCTACTGTGTAGCACAGGGAACTATATTTAATATCTTAAAATAACCTATACCGGAAAAGAATCTGAAAAAGAATATATATATATGTATAACTGAATCACTTTGCTGTACACCTGAAATATTGTAAACAACAATGTGTAATTAAACAATGTTCAGTTAAAAAATTAAAATTAAAAAAATTTTTTTAAAGAGTAAGTTACTCACTGGGCGCAAAATTTAACAGTTACATTGCCTGGCTATATTAGTTAGCTAGGGCTGCTAACGAACTGAGTGGCTTAAACAACAAAATTTATTGTCTTGCAGTTCTGAAAGCTGGAAGTCTGAGATCAAGGTGTCAGCAGAGCCAGGTTCCCTCTGAAACCCCTAAGGAAGACTCTATTCCAGGCTTCCTTCCTGGCTTCTGGTAGTTCTTTGGCCTGTGGCAGCCTTACAAGCTTTATACAGCATTCTCCCCACGTGCACATGTCTCTGTGTCCAAATTTCCTCCTTTCCTAAGGACATATTGGATGACGGCCCACCCTACTCCAGTCTGCCTCATCTTAACTAATTACATCTGCAACAAACCTATCTCCAAATAAGGTCACATTCTGAGGTCCTGGGAGTTAGGACTTCAACATAGGAATTTGGGTGGGGGGGACACAAGTCAACCTATAACACATGCCAAGCCATATTGGTGCCTGAGGCCAAAGGAAAAATCAGAAATCCTGATCTAGCCTTTATTTAAAATGGTGATATTTTGTTCATGAAGGTTTTTTGTTTTTTGTGTTTTTTTTGGCTGCGTTGGGTCTTTGTTGTTGTGCGCGGGCTTTCTCTAGTTGCGGCCAGCGAGGGCTACTCTTCTTTGTGGTGCTTGGGCTTCTCATTGAGGTGGCTTCTCTTCTTGTGGAGCATGGGCTCTAGGTGCACGGGCTTCAGTAGCTGTGGCGCCCAGGCTCGGTAGTTGTGGCGCCCGGGCTTAGCTGCTGTGCAGCATGTCGGATCTTCCCGGACCAGGGATCAAACCCGTGTCCCTTGCACTGGCAGGTGGATTCTTAACCACTGTGACACCAGGGAAGTCCTGTTCATGAAGGATTTTTGCATTGATTTTTATATTTTCAAATATTGCGTTAAAGTATATATCTCGAAGGCTGAGTTTTTTTGGTGCCCCTTAAATTTTGCACCCAAAGCAAACACCTCACTTGCCTCATCCTGATCCAGGCAATCCTTGTCTGGCATTTTCCATGATTTAAAATTTGTGGCCAGTAGTTTCCCCAACCACCTCTGCATATTCTCTCTCTGCCTTCCAAAGGGATGTGTTCAGGCTGAGGAAGTTTAAAGAAGCTGGGCTCTTTCTTATCTGCCCCTGCTGCCATCCTGGGCTTCACTTCTCCCTTCATCAAGGCTGTCCTTTCTGCCCCCCTGCCCCAAAGACGTTTCTTTTGAGAGGGAGGATGAAAGCAAAGCAAAATTGTTAGAGAAATGCAAATCAAAACTGGAGTGAGGTACCACCTCATGCGGTCAGAATGGCCGTCACTAAAAAGTCTGCAAATAACAAATCCTGGAGAGGGTGTGGAGAAAAGGGGACCCTCCTACACTGTTGTTGGGAACGTAAATTGATGCAGCCACTATGGAGAACAGTATGGAGGTTCCTCAAAAAACTAAAAATAGAATTACCATATGATCCTGCAATCCCACTCCTGGGCATATATCCAGACAGAACTATAATTCGAAAAGATACATGCACCCCTATGTTCATTCCAGCACTATTCACAATAGCCAAAACATGGAAGCAACCCAAATGTCCATTAACAGATGAATGGATAAAGAAGATGTGGTACATATATACAATGGAATATTACTCAGCCATAAAAAAGAATGAAATAATGCCATTTGCAGCAACATGGATGGACCTAGCGATTACCATACTAAGCAAAGTAAGTCAGAAAGAGAAAGACAAATACCATATGATATCACTTATACGTGGTATCTAAAATATGACACAAATGAACTTACCTACGAAACAGACTCACAGACATAGAGAACAGACTTGGTTGCCAAGGAGGAGGGGGACTGGGGAGGGATGGATTGAGAGTTTGGGGTTAGCAGATGCAAATGATTATATATAGAATGGATAAACAACAGGGTCCTATTGTATAGCACAGGAACTATATTCAATATCCTGTGATAAATCATTAAAAAAAAGAAAGCAGTGTAAGTGGCAAGCTTGGTGCTCTCTCTGTCATTTCTCAAGTTGACACTCTCAGCGAATCCAGCTCTGCCTTGTTCATCTACTTCTTACGTTTCCTTCTGGTGTATGGAAAAAACGTTCTGAGGAAAGCCTTTATCCCTGGTCAATAATATGTGGGAACAATGGCATTGGGTGTCTTGAGATGCAATGCTTTGGTGACATTTACTTTGACCATTTCAAAACACACCAAAGTCCTCCTGGCATATCAGCTGTGTGAATGAAAACCTATTGAAGGCTGCACAGACTGTATCTCTCCCCCTCACCTTCCTCTGACCATCAGCATCTTCCTAAGAACTGGGGGAGGAGGAGGGAGCCCTGGAGAGGCGGAGAGAGGAGGGAAAACATTCAGGGTTGTAGGCACCATCCAATGAGGTTATTCTGGAAACAGCTGTTTTAATATACTACCCACTTTTCTGCACAAAGAAGATATCTCAAATTACGGGGAAGGTTCAAACTTGACAGATCTCATAGTAGTGACAAGACTAGGAATAAGAATAAATAGGAAATACTTTCCTAGCCTCATCTACATGCCAGGTACTTTACATGTATTAACTCACCTTACGAGGCAGATAGGATCACTATCCCGCCTTACAGATGAGGAAACCAAGGCCCAGAGAGGTGAAGTGACTTGCCCAAAGTCGCACAGCTAGTAAGTGGCAGAAGTAGGACTCGAACACAACCATTTGGGCCAACTGTCCATTCTCTGAACTGCCATGCTACAGCTGCCCCTATTACTATTGTTGCTAAAACAGTCTTAATGATTATTCTAATGATAATAATATTAATCATCATGGACATTCATTACTAATAATTATTAGCTGATTGTAATAGCAACCCAACACTGCATCATTTGGAGAGAGTTTATTTACTGCGCACGAGACACTGGACCAAGAGTCTTTCCTAGGGTTCTTCTAACAAGTCTGGGAGGGAGACTCTCTTGTCCCCATTTTCCAGACACGGAAATGGGTTTACAAAGACCAGAGACCTTGCCCAAGGCACACAGCCAATCGTCCCCCCTGTAGCTGGGCTTAGAGCCACGAAGCCCTTGGGCCACATTGCGCTTGCCCATGAAACAAGAAAGATCATGCTCTATTTTCAACTCTGCTCCTCCACGGCACACAGCAGCCTCCCTCCCAGGACAGCTGACATTTCCTCTCCAATGAGGCATCTCTCGTTAGAATCTTAGTCTTGATGAGACACTGAATACGCCAAGCTGGCTCCTTTGGTCGTACTTTTAGGTTTTCTCCCACTTGAAAATTCAGAATTTCTGGACCCCTTCTGGGCAGAATCCAATGCACGTTAATGAACTATTTGGATCACTCAATCAAAGCACCAGTCAGAGAGGCAACAAACGAGCACCTGCTGTATGTGAGATGCTGTTCTAGGCCTGGGGGTATAGCTGTGAACGAAACAAAGATCCCTGCCCTCAAGGAGCTGATATTCTAATGAGTTGAGAAGGGGCAACCAATAAGGCCTCAAATGTATAAAGATAACTTCAGATAAATTTATAAATTTATAAAAATATGGGAACATGTGATAGAGAATAACAAGGACAAGGGACGGTCTCTTTGAGCAGGTGACTTCAGAGTTGATACTTATAAGTGGTCACATTGTGGGGCTTCCCTGGTGGCGCAGTGGTTGAGAATCTGCCTGCCAATGCAGGGCACACGGGTTCGAGCCCTGGTCTGGGAAGATCCCACATGCCGCGGAGCGCCTAGGCCTGTGAGCCACAGTTACTGAGCCTGCGCGTCTGGAGCCTGTGCTCCGCAACAAGAGAGGCCGCGACAGTGAGAGGCCCGCGCACCGCGATGAAGAGTGGCCCCCACTTGCCACAACTAGAGAAAGCCCTTGCACAGAAATGAAGACCCAACACAGCCATAAATAAATAAATAAATAAATAAATAAATAAATTAGCTTAAAAAAAAAAAGTGGTCACATTGTGAACCTTGAGAGAAGGGGACTCAAGGCAGAATGAATGTCATGTGCAAAGGCCCTGGGGCAAATAAGCCTGTGGATTTTAGGGGCAAGAGGGAGGCTAGTGGGGCTGAGAGTGGAAAACAAGGAGGGTTGTGGGGAAGATGAAATCAGAGAAGTAGGAAGGGGCAGGAGTCCTTGGGGAGCTTTGCTCAGTGACAGAAGAAGAGCTGAGTGATGCGGATTCCAAAGGGCTCAATAAAGACTTGCTGCTGTTCTTTTCAGATCTTTTCCACTTCAAAATCATAGGAAACCTTTAAGGAGAATTTCCTTGAGCCAGACGCCGCCCGCCCACACCATCTCCAGCAGTAAGTCCTGGCAGTGCCGGCACCCCAGTACAACCCAAATCCATCTTTCCATCTCTACTGCTGTACCCCTCAGCCAGGTCAGCATTATTGCTCACCCAGACTATGACTATGGCCTCCTTCCTGCCCTCCCAGCTCTGCCCTTGACTCCCAACAATCTTTTCCTCACACAGAAACCAGTGGTATCTTTTAAAAATGCAAAATCCACTCCTAGGGATATACCCAAAAGAACTGAAAACAGGTATTGAACCAAGTTCATGTACACGAAAGTTCACAACAGCACCAATAGCCAACAGGGGAAACAGCCCAGGCATCCATTAATGGATGAGTGTATAGATAAAGTCGGGTCTAGCCATACAATGGAATATTATTCAGCCATGAAAAGGAATGAGACTCTGATACATGCTAGCACATGAATAGACCTTGAAAACTGTATCCTAAGTGAAATAAACCAGACATACATTATATGAGTCCATTTGTCTGAAATATCCAGAAGAGATAAATCCATAGAGACAAGAAACAGACTGGTGGTTGCCAAGGGCTGGGGGTGATGGGAAAATGGGGAATAACGGCTTTATGAGTATGGGGTGAACTTTGGGGGTAATGAAAATGTTTCAGAACTTGATAAGGGTGGTGGTTGCACAACGTTCTAAATGTACTAAATGCCACTGGATTGTTCACTTTATTTTTTTTTTATTTAAAGATTTTTTTTTTGATGTGGACCATTTTTTTTTAAAGTCTTTATTGAATTTGTTACAATACTGCTTCTGTTTTATGTTTTGGTGTTTTGGCCACGTGGCATGTGGGATCTTAGCTCCCTGACCAGGAATCGAACCCGCACCCCCTGCATTGGAAGGCAAAATCTTAACCATTGTACCGCCAGGGAAGTCCCAAATTGTTCACTTTAAAATGACTAATTTTATTTATTTGAACTTTACCTGTTTAAAAGGAAATTCTAAATCAAATCATGTTCTCCTCCTGCTTCAACCTTCAATGGCTCCCCATTGTACTGAGGAAAACTAGCCCAGCCTCTCCTGCTAGTCTGCAAGGATCTGCATGATCTGATTCTTGCCAACCTGGTCTCCCACTGCTCACCGCACCCCCGCTCACCCAGCTCCATCCTCACCTGCCTCCTTTCTGCTCCCCAAACACACTAAGCTCATCGCTGCCTCAGGACCTTTGCACTTGCTGTTTTCTCAGCCTGGCACACTGATCCCCGCATCTTTAGTGGCTGCCTCCTTCTTTCCCTTCAGATCTCAGTGCCACCAACTCTGAGAGGCCTTCCTTGCCTGTGGTTGGGCATTGTCAGTCCTCTCCCTGGTCCCACCTATAATTGCACCTGAAAGCATCTCTTTGTAGCGCTGATCTGAAATAACTTGCTGATGCTGGGCTCAACTGTTTATTATTTGTCTTTCCTATGAGAATGTAAATTTCATAAAGCGCTGGCCATGTTATGGGAACTCAATAAATAAATCAACTTCACCCCATTGGCACCTGCTGTTTTCTTTCTGCTCAGTAGCCAATGTCTTCCAGGATGAAAGGCGTGAGATTCCAAAACAGAAATGGAAACCCTGGAATATCAGTGGTCCTGTATTATCAAACTTATTTTTATATCCTGAAAGGAGGCTGCTCGCACCTCTTTACCAGGCTTGGGGCACCCATCCCCAGGCTCCTGTGAGTTGGGCTGCTACTGGCTCCCAGCCCAGTACCCTAGCCCTGGGTGGGGTCAGTTCTATGGTGGTCTACCCGCTCCAGAGCTCCCCCCACCCCAGCAGGCATAGGCTGACCTTGGGCTGAACCCACATCCTTAATCTGCTTCTTCCTCTGCCCTATCCTGCTTCCCTCATTTTCCATAGACCACTGGTTCTCAAACTGGAAATACCCCCAGATGTTCTGACTTAATTGGTAAGGAGTAAAGCCCAGCCATCAGGATTTTTTAAAGTCTCCCCAGGGAATCATAATGTGCAGCCAACTTTGAGAAGCACTGCCTTAGAGGTCTCTCCAGAGAATACCCCCTCAATAAATCTCCAGCTCAAGAATCCCCATCTTAGGCTCTGCTTTCAGGGAACCTGACCCAAGATATGTGCTTTCCATGGAATGTGCCCCTCCAGTGGCTAAGACCTGTCATTGGGGTCTGGTCACGAAGATGGAGCAGCAAAAACAGGGATGGGTGAAGGTGGCATGAGAGAAAGTCTGTGCATGTGTGAGAGAGGGAGGGAGGGAGGGAGAGAGAGACTGAGAGAGAGAGAGAGACTCAGAGAGCTTCCCAAAGGGTCCCCATAAAATCATGAGAGAGAGAGAAAGAGGGAGAAAGCTCTTCTAATCAGTTCTAGCTCCTCTGTAGGCAATAGATGATGGTCAGAGTATCTCTGACCCCCTCCCCACTTGGGACACCCAGAGACCTGACTCGGCTGGGGAGATAAAGAGGGGTGTCCAGGAAGGCTCCCAGAGCTCCCAGCTATCTTCTTCTTCTTCTTCTTCTTCTTTTTTTTAAATCTGATTTCTAGCTTCTCTTTATTTTTTTTAACATCTTTATTGGAGTATAATTGCTTTACAATGGTGTGTTAGTTTCTGCTTTATAACAAAGTGAATCAGTTATACATATACATATGTTCCCATATCTCTTCCCTCTTGCATCTCCCTCCCTCCCACCCCTCTAGGTGGTCACAAAGCACCGAGCTTATCTCCCTGTGCTATGCGGCTGCTTCCCACTAGCTAACTATTTTACGTTTGGTAGTGTATATATGTCCATGCTACTCTCTCACTTTGTCCAAGCTTATCCTTCCTTATCCTTCCCCCTCCCCATATCCACAAGTCCATTCTCTAGTAGGTCTGTGTCTTTATTCCCGTCTTGCCCCTAGGTTCTTCATGACCATTTTTTTTTTTTTTAGATTCCATATATAGGTGTTAGCATACGGTATTTCTTTTTCTCTTTCTGACTTACTTCACTCTGTATGACAGACTCTAGGTCCATCCACTTCACTACAAATAACTCAATTTCGTTTCTTTTTATGGCTGAGTAATATTCCATTGTATATATGTGCCACATCCTCTTTATCCATTCATCTGTCGATGGACACTTAGGTTGCTTCCATGTCCTGGCTGTTGTAAATAGAGCTGCAATGAACATTGTGGTACATGACTCTTTTTGAATTATGGTTTTCTCAGGGTATATGGCCAGTAGTGGGATTGCTGGGTCGTATGGTAGTTTTATTTTTAGTTTTTAAGGAACCTCCATACTGTTCTCCATAGTGGCTGTATCAATATACATTCCCACCAACAGTGCAAGAGGGTTCGCTTTTCTCCACACCCTCTCCAGCATTTATTGTTTGTAGATTTTTGATGATGGCCATTCTGACTGGTGTGAGGTGATACCTCATTGTAGTTTTGATTTGCATTTCTCTAATGATTAGTGATGTTGAGCATCCTTTCATGTGTTTGCTGGCAATCTGTATATCTTCTTTGGAGAAATGTCTGTTTAGGTCTTCTGCCCATTTCTGGATTGGGTTGTTTGTTTTTTTGATATTGAGCTGCATGTGCTGCTTCTAAATTTTGGAGATTAATCCTTTGTCAGTTGCTTCATTTGCAAATATTTTCTCCCATTCTGAGGGTTGTCTTTTGGTCTTGTTTATGGTTTCCTTTGTTGTGCAAAAGCTTTTAAATTTCATTAGGTCCCATTTGTTTATTTTTGTTTTTATTTCCATTTCTCTAGGAGGTGGGTCAAAAAGGATCTTGCTGTGATTTATGTCATAGAGTGTTCTGCCTATGTTTTCCTCTAAGAGTTTGATAGTGTCTGGCCTTACATCTAGGTCTTTAATCCATTTTGAGTTTATTTTTGTGTATGGTGTTAGACTATACTAGCTTCTCTTTAAAAGGTATAAGATATGGTGGCACTGGGCTTATAGTGGCACAAGGCAGCAACTGGCTCTGACAGTTGTTTCCTTTAAAAGCATAAAGTGTTCTGGGCTTCCCTGGTGGCGCAGTGGTTGAGAATCTGCCTGCCAATGCAGGGGACACGGGTTCGAGCCCTGGTCTGGGAAGATCCCACATGCCGCGGAGCAAGTGGGCCCGTGAGCCACAACTACTGAGCCTGCGCGTCTGGAGCCTGGGCTCCGCAACAAGAGAGGTCGTGATAGTGAGAGGCCCGCGCACCGCGATGAAGAGTGGCCCCCGCTCGCCGCAACTAGAGAAAGCCCTCGCACAGAAATGAAGACCCAACACAGCCATAAATAAATAAATAAAATTAAAAAAAAAAAAAAAAGCATGAAGTGTTCAATTCACCTACTCTGCCATTCACCGAAGGCCTGCATGTGTACTTGAACCTATGGGACATTTAAGGGAGCGCTTGCTGGTTTGGAAGAAGCCTGAATCGACCACAAGGTGGTCAGGGACGGCCTGAGATGTTAACTTTTATACTGAGATCTGTAAGAGATAGAGTGATCACAATCACCGTGCTTCAGTTTCCTTATCTGTAAAATGGGGCTGACAAGGCACGGTTGTGGGAGGGAGTGATGCAAAGGGTTTGGCCTGAACTCTGGAGGCCTGGGGGCATGACTACGATCCATGCTAATGTCCTGGGAGGCCCCCAACCCCAACACCGAGGGTTCTCCGAGGCACTGGGATGCCCTGGCTATCTTACCTGAAGCTGCCAAGGTAGCTCTTCCTCAGGGCTCCTGCAGTGGCTCACCAGCTGTAGTTGGTTAAATTTATCTTGGGTTCCTCTGCTCTGAGTAAATTGCCTCTTTGCAAAAAAGCAGAAGAAGACTAAACCCATTTACAGTGTTTGAAACCCACTCACTAAAATATTTTGCAACCATCACCATAATAACTCGGATTTCCATCTCAGTCATCTCTCGGGAGCTCAGGTTGTTGCAAGGACCTTCGGTGCTGCCTGGCACAGGGGTTAAGAGTCTGCACACTGGGGTCAAGTAGACACGGGTTCAATCCCAGTTCCCGCAACTGACCTGCCGGGGACTACGGCATGTGGTTTCAGTGTACCTGTAAATCGTATTGATGATTTCTGCCTCATTGGAGTTCTGTAAAAGATGAAATGCTGGGAGCCGAGCACAAGAGCTGGCAAATACCAGAGACCAACAGCTCAGTGGTTACAAGGGAACAAAATCTGTAGTCAGGCTGCTTGGGTTCAAATGCCACTTGTGCCCTGTGTGACCCAGGGCAAGTGACCTAACCTCTCTGTGCCTCAGATTCCCCATGGGCAAAATGGGGACAATGATAGTACCTAAATCACGGACTTGTTGTATGGTTACTTAAATTAATTCTTGGAAAGCACTTTGGAAATCGGTCATGCTGCACAATTCCAGGGGGCGCCATTGCATATACAGCCTGTGTAAATGGTGATCCAGGTGTTGTGCAAAGCATCAGCCGATAGTTGCTATTTCAAAGGCATTTATCTGCCAGGATGTTGATTGTGGGAAAAATTGTCAGCAACTGTGCTGGGTGTTTTATGTCTATCACTCACTTTATCCTCCTAAGAACTCTATGAACAGGTATCATTATGATCTCCATTTCACAGATGAGGAAACTGAAGCTCAGAGAGGTTGAGTCATTGGTACATAGTCACACAGCTGGGAGATGATGGATGAGGGATGCAAACTCATGCTTATCTCAGGCAGCGGGCCAGAACCAAGCCACCTAGCTAGTTAATTTAGGTGGATTATGGTCAACCTTAGCCTCATAGTTAGCAATTGGTTCATGGATGGATGGCAGAGGTCAAAAAGGATCAAAATGATCCAAGGAAAGATTTAAGGGGGGGCTTCTGGGAAGGAAGCTTCTTGCTCTAAAGAGGGCATCCCAGGAAGCCAGTCTTCCCCTCTTCTAGATGTAAATGAGGACATTGTTAATTGGAGTAACAACCATCTTGCAAACCTGAGAGTAGTCAATCTGGAAACAAAACCAACCCCCAGGGAAGGTGAATGCTGAGAGAATAACAGACAAAGCTGGATCCTTGACCAAACTGTGCCTGAAGCCTAATCCCACTAGACCTGTGGTTATGGGAACCAACAAAACACAATAATGAGCATGGGGTTTCCTTCTGGGGTGATGAAAATGTCTTGAAACTAGGTGAAGGTTGCACAACATTGTGAATGTACTTAATGCCACTAAATTGTACATTTTAAAATAGTTAGTGGTTAATTTTATGTTATATGAATTATACCTCAGTTTAAAAGGAAACAGTGTGAGTTGGGTTTTCTGTTACTCGCAGCAAAAAGCTTCATAACTCTGATCCCAAAGCTGTGGGTTTTCCACTCCCCCACCATGCATCCTACAGACACTATTTCCTGTGTCCATATTTCTCAGGCTCATTTGCATTACCAACCTGCAGACTCTGCCTCCCTATACTATCCCGTATTTGTCTCATCTTTTATCAGCAAGTCTCTGCCTAAAATTCCAAATAGAATTCTTTCTTCAAAAAAATCTACATTCCTGGGAAGAAGCTGTGATTTCACTCATTTAATCAACTTGTTTTTTTATTAAGCAACTACTATATCCTTTGCACTGCACAAGGCAATATGAGGGATTCAAAAGAAGTTCCATACACGTTCTCATTCATTATTCATCTATCTGTTCATTCAGAGATATTGCTGAATGCCCACTGACTCCTGGCACAGTTCTAGATGTCGAGAGACAACAAACAGACAAAAGCCCTGCCTGGGAAGGGCCGATGTTCTAGAATATAAGTGGAGAGAAACAAACAATAAGCAGGATAGATAAGTAAAATGTATAATATGTTAGATTAGGCAAAGTGCTAAGGAAAATATTTTCAAAGGAATTGGGAATAGGAAATGTGTGTGGGCTCTAATTATAGACAGTGGAGTCAGAAAGTCCTCGCTAAGAAGGTGACATTTGAGGAAAGCCCGGAAGGTGAGGGAGGAGCCATGAGGATATCTGTGGGAAAAGTATTTCAAAAAGAGGGAACAGAAAGTGCAAAGGTCCAGCATTTGAGAAGCTCTTGGTCTGCATAGTAAATGTCTTAGTTTGTTAGAGTCACCGTAACAGAATACCACAGCCTGGAAGGCTTAAACAACAGAAATGTATTTCCTCACAGTTCCGGAGGCCAGAAACCTGAGATCAATGTGTCTGAGGCCTCTCTCCTTGGCTTGTTCCCAGCATCTTCTCCCTGTGTCTTCACATCATCCTTCCTCTGTGTTTGTCTGCGTCCCAATCCCCTCTTCTTACAAGGATTCCAGTCATGTTGGGTTAGAGCACATCCTAAGGACTTCATTTTACCTTAATTGCCTCTTTAAAGGCCCTATCTCCAAATTCAGCCACATTCTGAAATACTAAGGGTTAGAACTTCAGCATAAGAATCTGGGGGGACATGACTCATCCCATAATAGTAAAACAAGACTAACCTATGAAACAATGGCAAAATATCCACCACAGCAAACAATTAGGTATTAAAGAGTGATAGAGGGACTGTAAATGTTATGAATGTTTAAAGGAGGCTTCACTCAACCTAAATGTCCATCAACAGATGAATGGATAAAGAATATGTGGTATATAAATATATACAATGGAATATTACTCAGCCATAAAAAAGAATGAAATAATGCCATTTGCTGCAACATGGATGGATCTAGAGATTATCATACTAAGTGAAGTAAGTCAGAAAGAGAAAGACAAACACCATATATGTCTTATATGTGGAATCTAAAATATGATACAAATGAACTTATTTATGAAACAGAAACAGACTCAGAGACATAGAGAACAAACTTATGGTTGCCAAAGGAGAAGGAGGGGAGGGATAAATTAAAAGTTTGAGATTAGCAGATACACACTACTGTATATAACATAGATAAACAACAAGGTCTTACTGTATAGCACAGGGAACTATATTCAATATCTTATAATAAACCATAATAGAAAAGAATATGAAAAAGAATATATATATATGTATAACTGAATCACTTTGTTGTACACCAGAAACTAACACAACATTGCAAATCAACTATACTTCAATTAAAAAAAAGAAAAAAGAAGCTTTCACTGAAGCTGTTTTTTAAACACTGATGGGATTTGGAAAGGAATTAGAAGTGAAGGGAAGAATGTGGTCATAACAGTAAAGGGGAAGCCAGCATGCAGTATCTGGGTAAGTGATAAATGCTATGATCATAGTCAGGATGGCTCGATTTTGCCGCTATAACAGCTCCAAGTCCCAGGGGCTTAACAGAACAAATGCTTATTTCTTGCCCCTGCTGCATGTCCAACATAGGAGGTAGGAGACTGTGATTTGGACCCAGGATGACCAAAGTCTTATCTTGTCACAACAGGAAGAAGGGAATGTGGCATGTCACACGTTGGCTTTTAAAATTCCCACCTAGAAATGACTCAAGTCACTTTCACTCACATCTTACTAACCAAAGCAAGTCATGTGGTCATACCTGTTCTCTAGATAGAGGAAGCAGAGGACCAGAAATAGCACCTGTGATGAATATCACCAGTAACTATGTTGATCATTGCCTTCCTGATTGCTCTTCCATCAGACTGTAAACTCCTCACAAGTAAGAATCTCATCCAAGTTGACTTTGCACAGTAGGTGCTTGATACATGGTAACAATTGCTATCCAATTCCCATCCCAATGTCTGGAACAACATAGGAGCAGAGTAAATGTCTGATGATAAATCAAATGGGAAGCTTTGGCAGCATGGAAGTGCAGCATATTGAAAAGTGGAATTGATAAATGGATGGAGGAGACAGAAACTTGAGAAAATAGTGAAGAGGTTGGTCCAGTCATTGGCACATAGGCTGGTGAAGACTGGAACTTGGTGTCAGAAGTGGGGTTCTTAGATGCCCACCAATGGTGGATGAGCAAGACATTTCAAAGCAAGAACAGGAAGTGCTTGATGACACACTGATGACCAGAACTGAAATAAAGAGATGAGTCAAAGCATGACTCCCATATCCTGATGCTCAGTGATTAGGAAAAAAGATGTACAGCTCACCCACCTCCCCCTCGGTTCACATGAGACAATCATCTAGTTTTGAGCCATTGCTCACCGGGAAATCTCCCACTTGGCCAATACCTGATTTCTTCCCAGTCTCTGTCTACTTGTCTCTTTGTTGGATCTGATGCTGGGAACCCCATTCTCCTTGAAACACTACCTTCTCTCGCTTTTCGTGATCTGATTGTAATCTCCTTAGCTGGTTCTTCTAGGTAGCTCCTATGATCATGCCTCTTCATTCTTGTTCTGTTCTTGAGTTGATTTCCTGATTTTGGTCTTGGCTCTTGAGTCCTTTGGAAAGCTGTGACTAATTCCTCGATTATACCTCTCTTAAAGCATTTACCTCACTGGAACAGTCTACGGCTATGTCTTTGATCTCACTGAGGGCACTAACTAGGATGTATCCATCCTTATATCCCTGACATATAACACAGGAGCTGCTCCCCCTCGATCTTCATTTCCCACCACTCTCTCCCTCACTCACCTTGCTCCAGTCACACTGACTGCCTGGCTGGTCCTCAAACACACCAGATATACTCCTGCCTCAGGGCCTTTGCACTTGCTATTCTCACTGCCTGGAAATTCCCTTTCCAAGATCTTTGCATGAATCCCTCCATGCAAGATTCAACTCAAATGTCAGCTTACCAGATTGGCCATCCTTGAACATCTTTTCTAAGATGGTCCAGTCCCAGTCACATTTCACCCCATCATCATGTTTTATTGTCACTTATCACTACCTAAAATTATCCCATTATCTATTTATTTGTGTATCATCTGTCTCCCGTTAGAGAATTTAAACCCCATCAGAATAGGGTCCTTGTCTGATTTGTTCTCTGCCTCAAAGTATTCAATGAATATGTGTTGAATGAATGATTAATGAATAAACATCCACTTCCATCCCTTCTGTAATAATGGCTGTGTCTATAAAGTATTTACTAGGTACCAAGTACTGTTCCAAATGCTTTGCATATATTAATTAACTCATTTGATCCTTTAGGAGGTATGCGATGCAATTATCACCCCATTTTACTGTTGGGTAAACTGAGGCACAAGAGGTTGGCCCAAAAATTTACATACAAGCCAATGGAGTCCAGATTTGGTACCCGAAGGTGAGGTGCTGTTGAACACCACTAAGATTATAAAGCTGATAAGAAGTTGGGTCAGGATTTGAACCCAGGCACTCTGGCTCCCAAGCCCATGGGCTTAGCCACTATGCTCTCTCCTGTAATTTCTCACAGATTCCTGGGTATCTCCACCTTGACCTTCCCCAGAGTTCCCTTTGAACCCACCTCTTCCTTCACTTCCTAGATGAAGTGGCACTTAACTTGTTTTTAATTCAGGAAGTCTGTGACTTAGGTTGGGAAAAAAAATCACATCTTAATTTTCACTACCTCTAGCTGAAATTATGAATGGAGGTAACAAATTACAGTCGTATTAACAGTGTTAACAACACCTGTGACTTTGTCATCGCCAGCGTATTTTTATGTCACAATTATTGTAGATACCTTAAAATATCATTGCTTCTCATCACTACTTTGAAATTTTTAGGGCTGTCACCAGATCTCATTTCTTACCAGTTATTAAAGAAGCACATTGTTAACGGTATGCAAATCCACCGCTTAAGATATTTTGATAATGAATTTCCAATATAATTGGTCTTTGTGTTTGATTTTACGCATTTAAAAACACAGCTCTGGGAAAGCGTCCCTGGGCTTTGTTCCTGGAGGGCAAAGGGCTCCATGACTCAGCAAATATTAAGGATCTCCGCCATAGCCAATGAGTTAATGAGTCCCATTGATTCTCTATCTGACATGTTTCTGGGTCTCTCTATCTTCACTCTCCACATTTCTGTCCCAATTCAGATCCACCCTGTCTCTTCCCTGATTCACAGCATTTCCTTCTTCCAGGCCTCCCTCTGGCTCACCTTGCCTTTCAGTTTTAAGAGCCCACAAGAAATTAATAACTAATATCTACACTGAGTACTATGGTTTACAGCAGATGCTACAGAGAGCTCACAAAAACTTCCTTGGTCTATCCACATCTTGAGATATAAATATGTTAAGAACAAGTCAGGAGATTACACATAAAGACGGAATTTTTACCTTTTTTTTTTTTGCCTGCATTGTGTCTTCGTTGCTGCGCGCGGGCTTTCTCTAGTTGCGACGAGTGGGGTCTACTCTTTGTTGTGGTGCGCGGGTTTCTCTTGTTGCAGAGCATGGGCTCCAGTAGTTGTGGTACATAGGCTCAGTAGTTGTGGCACACGGGCTTAGTTGCTCTGCAGCAGGTGGGATCTTCCCGGACCAGGGCTCGAACCCCTGTCTTCTGCCTTGGCAGGCGGATTCTTAACCACTGTGCCACCAGGGAAGTCCGGAATTTTTGCCTTTTCTCATAAAATCATGGCATCAATCAGCTTTTATTGAATGACGGCCATATCCTTCAGAGGGGGCTGGAACTTTCCGGTTTGCCACAGGCCACACCACTCCCTATTGTCTGGGATGGAAGCTGAGCATTCACTGAAATGTATCACCTTAAAGCAAGCCTGCCCCAATCATCTGTCACCTGACAAATGAGCTTGGCAATGCTGGTTTACAAAGTACTTTACAAATCTTTCCTTATTCGATCCTTCTAAAAGCCCCATAGGGTATGTAAGGCAGGAATTCTTACCATCCTCTTTCACAGATGATACAGCTGAGGGCTCAGGGAAGTTAAATAACACACATATGGTCACACAGAATAGAAAGAGCACTCGGGTTTCCATTCCCAGATTCTCTGTTTTTCCCGCTGAAGGGTGCTCTCTTCTGTAATTACTTTCTAAAACACCAATATGATGTTTCTCCCTTCTACCCAAAGACCTCCAATAGCCTGCCCAACAGGATAAATTCCAAGCTCCCCAACCTGGTATCTGAGCTCCTTCAAACCTGGAAGCCTCCCTTTAGAGATGTGCAGCTTCTGCCTTCACATTTGGCATTCTCTCTTTTGAAATCCAGCCTCTCCAAAATCCAGGGCCACCATGCTGTGAGGAAGACCAAGCTAACCACATGGAGAGAAAGAGGCCACCGGAGACATGTGAGTAATGCCTCTTACACTATCTAGCCCAGCCCAGCCATCAACACAACACAGCCAAGTGAGAGACCCCAGGAGAACCAGCCAGCTGAGTTCTTTCAAACCCCTGACCTAAAGAATCCCAAAAACTAATCATTGAGTATTATTGCTTTAAATGGCTTTTACAATTTGGCCAGCTTCATCTCTCACCATTCCCTCAAACCCTCTCAACTTTCTCTCATTCGATGACTCTGGAAGGTACTTTCCCATCCTTGTGAGTGTGTCCTTGCTGTTCCTCCTCCTTGGCATGCCTCACCAGCCCTGCTTCCCATCTCCTGCCCCAGGAAACCCTCCTCACTGTCTCCAAGACCCACCCCAGACTCCCCAGACTCTCACAACCTTCACAGCCCCATAACTTTGCTCAATCCTTTTCTCCAAACACAACACTCTCTATTACAGAAAGTTGTGGTCTCCTGCCTCAAAGAGACAAAAAGTCTTTGAAGTCAACACCTTCCTTGTCTCTTGGGAAATTCTGAACTCACTTAGGAAATTATACCAGCTGTGCCCAAGCGTCCCTAGGTTCCTTGAAAGGTCAACAAGTGGGAGAACCGGGAAGTTGGGGAATCCCCCATGTGCAGACTGACTGTTCCCCAAAAGGGAAGGATGCATGGGGCATCTGGGGTGGCTGGACCCTCAGGAAAGGTTTCTAGGCCACCCCGAGGATTCTAGGTCCCAAACTTGTCTCAGAAGCAGCAGAGTCTCCAACTTGAGGGAACCCTGCAGTCTGAGATATGGGAGGGTCTCAAACCAGTGAGGACTAATGACTCAAGGGGCTTCTGGATGCTTGGATATTGCATAAAACGTATGCCCCAAGAGGGAAAAATGATGACTGAGGTTACACTACCTATATCCAGAAGTGAAAAAAATAATAATACTGCAGAAGGCAGCTTCTAAGACAGCCACCAATGGTCTCCACTTCCTGATGTTCACATCTTTGCATAATTCTCTTTCCTGAGGAAATTGCTTCTAACCAATGGAATATCTCAACATTGAGAAGATGTCACTTTTTTTTTTTACTGAAGTATAGTTGATTTACAAAGTTGTGCCAATCTCTGCTGTACAGCAAAGTGACTCAGTTTTACACATATATACATTCTTCTTTTAATATTCTTTTCCATTATGGTTTATTCCAGGAGATTGGATACAATTCCCTGTGCTATACAGTAGGACCTTGTTGTTTATCATTTTAAATGTAATAGTTTGCACCTACCAACCCCAAATTCCCAGCCCAGCCCTCTCCCTCCCCTTCTCCCCCTTGGCAACCACAAGTCTGATCTCTATGTCTGTGAGTTGTTTCTGTTATATAGATAGGTTCATTTGTGTCATATTTTAGATTCCACATACAAGTTCTATCATATGGTATTTGCCTTTCTCTTTCTGACTTATTTCACTTAGTATGATAATCTCTAGTTGCATCTATGTTGCTGCAAATTAGCATTATTTTGTTCTTTTTTATGGCTGAGTAGTATTCCATTGTATATATATACTGAGAAGGCGTCACTTTCGTAATTAGATTGCAAAAGATTCCAGCTTCTATCTTGCTAGCAGAGTCTCTCTCTATACTGACTTTGACAAAGCAAGCTGCCATATTGTGGAGGAACTGAGGGTGGGCCTCTGGCCAACAGCCAATTAAGAACCGAGGCCCTTAAATCAATAGTTTGCAAGGACTGAACATTGCCAAAAACCAGGTGTGGCTTGGAAGCAGATCCTTCCCCAGACGAGCCTTTGGATGAGACCCCACTCTGGCCAACACCTTGATTATAGCCTTGTGAGTGATCTAGAAGCAGAGGACCCAATGAGGTGACATGGAGATCCCTGACCCGTAAGAACTGTGAGATAATAAACATGTGTTATTTAAAGCCACTAAGGTTGTGGAAACTTGTTACATGGTTTATGGCCATTTGTTACACAGCACTAGGTAACTAGTACAAACACTAGCACTTATTTGATAATAACTACACACCAGACTGCATTCTAAGGCCTGTCCATGCATTAATTCACGTAAGTCTCACCCCAACCATATGCAGAACTGAAGCAGAGAGGTTAGAGGACTTCCCCAGCTGGTCAATGTCACAGTCGGGATTGAAATCAGCACCACTCCCCTCTCCAAACATAAAGACACTTTCCCACACTCCTGAGTTTGTAAACCAACCTCCTAACTATTCAAGATACCCCTCTGCTCAGACAAGGAAACTAAAGATACGGATATTGGTAAGTAGTTCAAATGTACTCAGGAGAAATTTGAAATACTTAACAACAAGCAAGAGACGCCACCCTTGGAGTGTGCATTGTTAGGAGGTGTAGGAGGACCCAGGAAAGGACTTGGCTGGAGGGGGAACTCAGGGGGCTCCGGGAAACAGCTATTTACTAACTGGTATGGAAATATATTAATATTTGAACAATCAGCTGTAGCAATGTGTCCCAGCTGAATATCTGCACTGAATACACAGAGAGGAGATAATTGAAGCCAAAAGAATAAGAATCCAAACAGTGAATCAAACAAGAATAATTCCACGTTGGCTTAGGAATGAATTAGACACCACGATTTTTTTTTATTTATCCCCCAACAGATTTTAAATTTCCTCGTTGTGTGTAAGCCTGGGAGCCTCCTCTGAGTGTATCATGAGCAAAGTGAAGACTGATGACCTGAACTTTGGTTCTCAAGCATAACTACATGTTAGAATCACCTGGAAACTTCCAAAGTTCCCATGCCTGGACTCCACTCCCAGAGTGGGATTTCATGGGGGTACGGCCTGGCTGTTGGGAATTTAAAAACTTCCCAGGTGACCTTAATGTGCATCCCAAGTTGGGAACCACGGACCTAAAGCCATGCTTCTCAAAGTGTGGTCCCCAGACCAGCAGTAGCATCACCTGGGAACTTGTGAGAAATGTAGATTCTCAGGCCCTGCCCTGACCTGCTGAATCAAAAACTCCAAGCAGGCCCTGCAATACCTGTGTTTTGTTTGTTTGTTTGTTTTTTGTTTTCTGGTTTTTGGTTGTCATTTCTTTTTTTGGCTGCGTCGGGTCTTAGTTGCGGCATGTGGGATCTTTCATTGTGGCGAGGGCTCTTCGTTGCAGTGCATGGGCTTCTCTCTAGTTGTGGTGTGTGGGTTTTCCCTCTCTAATTGTGGCATGCAGGCTCCAGAGTGCATGGGCGTGGGCTCTGTAGTTGTGGCGCGGGCTCCAGAGCACATGGGCTCTGTAGTTTGCGACATGCAGGCTCTCTAGTTGAGGCGCAGGGGCTCAGTCGTTGTGGTGTGTGGGCTTAGTTGCCCCACGGCATGTGGGATCTTAGTTCCCCAACCAGCGATTGAACCGCGTCCCCTGCACTGGAAGGCGGATTCTTTACCGCTGGACCACCAGGGAAGTCCCAATACCTGTGTTTTTTTAACAGGCCCTCCAAGGGGTCAAGGGGTGATGATGTGTCCTCAAGGCCATGAGAGCTGCCAGAATTAAAAATCTGCTACTGATTATCCTTCATGGCAGCCAAAGCCACATGGATGCACTGTCACCAAAAACTCTTTTCCGCTGCAAAGAAATCCAAGACTCCGTGCTGCTAACCTGCTGAGGTCAGCCAGAGTCCAGCACACAGGCCTAACTCAGGTCTGGAGATTTTAGACACAGATCTAAAGAGAATTGGCAGCACTTAGAGGAACTAATCCGTGGCTAAGAAACCCAATCAGCTCTCCAGCCTGGCCCTGTTTGATGAAGCCTCTTTTAAATGGGGCATTCTTATTCTGAGGCGAGAACTGAAGAGTTCTAGAATGTTCCAGTAGGCCTACCAATAGGCCCAATGCACAAGCTCCCTACCAATTTGTAAAGAAATTCAATCACACGTGTCTGCTGAAAATCCCAACACTTTCGCATTAGTCTTCAAATGCTTCCATGTTTGCAAGGTTGCTTCTAGGAACTGTGTGTGCAGCTGTGAACTTTTATTTATTCATTTTTTAAATAAATTTATTTATTTATTTTTGGCTGCGCTGGGTCTTCATTGCTGCACACGGGCTTTCTCTGGTTGCGGAGAGCGGGGGCTACACTTTGTTGCAGTGTGCAGGCTTCTCATTGCGGTGGCTTCTCTTGTTGAGGAGCAAGGGCTCTAGGCGCGCGGGCTTCAGTAGTTGTGGCGCACAGGCTCAGTAGTTGTGGCTTGCAGGCTCTAGAGTGCAGGCTCAGTAGTTGTGGTGCACGGGTTTAGCTGCTCCGTGACATGTGGGATCTTCCTGGACCAGGGCTTGAACCCCTGTGCCCTGCATTGGCAGGCAGATTCTTAACCACTGCACCAGTAGGGAAGCCCCCAGCTGTGAACTTTTAAATGACAGCTTTGAAAGAACATTCCAGTCCTTCTCTGGCTTGCGAGGAAAATGACAGAACCGTGGAAACAGACCCAGCTGGGCTGAAACATTTCTGAGCTGTGTGACCTTGGAAAAGTTTCTTAACCACTCTGGTCTCTAGTTTCCTGACTTAAAAAAGAGGGAAAGATAATTAAAGATATCCACCAAGATTGTCCTAAAGATTAAAAGAAAGTATGAGAGAGCCTATTACAATGATCAGCATGTGAATAGCATAATATGTGCTTAATAAATGTTAATACCTAACAAAAATAAATAGGCCCTTCAATTTGGGGCTTAAGGGAGACCACTGGTGGCTTTTGACATCACCCGTCTCCAGAAAGCACCATCTGAAATATCTTCTCTTTGTTCCCACTAACTCTCACTATGATTTATAGCAGGGGTCAGCAAGCTACATCCTTCAGGCTGATATGGTCCATCACCTGTTTTTGTAAATAAAGCTTTATTGGTACGTAGCCATGCTCCTTCATTTACAAATTTTCCAAGGCCACTTTCACACTACAAGGGCAGAGTTAAATTGTTGCAACAGAGACCATAGGACCACATGACCCCCAAAGCTGAAAATATTCACCATCTGACCCTTTACAGAAGTTTGCCAACACTAGATTAAGAGGTTAGGTTTTTAATCTCTTAGCCACAAACTCATTCCAATCTCACATCCTGCTTCCATTCAACCTTTACTGACCACCTACTATGTGCTTAAGCCCTAGTGATACATAATCAATAAGATAAGGTCTGAGCCCTTTTGGAGGTCACAGCTGGGGTTGTGGGTAGATATTTGTTCATTTTATTTAATGTAACATATCTATAACATTTATAATGTTCCAGGCATCATTCGTTTTAAGCATTTTGCAAATGTTTAATCCTTGTAATAACCCTACGTTATTGTATTCTGAATTTTCTACATGAGACAACTGAGGCTCAGAGAGGTGGGGTCACTTGTCCAAGGTCACACAGCAAATAGAACCAGAGTGTAAATCCAGCCAGGCTGGCTCCAGAGCCACTAAGCTGTGTGGGTTTCTTATTCAGAACCTCTTGACCTAAGATGCAGATTGGAGGAGCTACATGTACATATTGCCCAGGTGGTCCCCAGACCACAAGAGGGGAAAGACAAGGGTCACTTTTCTTCCAAGACCCTGTTTTCTGAGCCCTGCCTCGTCAATGCACTCCCCAAGACCAGGTACTTTTGTAACCTCCCCAAGCACTCAGAGAGGCTGTGGCATTTGCCCAGGATCGACCAGCTCTAATAGGATGGGCTAAAATTTGAAGGCAGCTCCTTGTGCCCTCAAATCTGTCCTTTGTATCACATTTGAGGCCCTCCAGAAGACCTTAAAACAATCAAGAACAGCCTTCTTGGATGCCCAAAGAACACATTTGCTTTGCAAAGTGGAATTTCAGGGAGATGGTGGGATTGTTTTTTAACTGTTGCTGATCTGATTTGTGGCTCTGGGCTCATCCAGGAGGTTATAAGACCTACCCCCTGCCCGAAGGGGCTTTGAAAATTGGAAATATTAGAAGGTAAGAAATTATGTCATTTTATCCCAATTTAGCCTCTGTTAGGCTGGTTCTAGTGGCCAGGATTTAGAGATTGGGTTATGTATGCCACTCTCGCCTTCAGAATTTTATAGATTTCATTCTGAACCCGTCTCAAGACTGGGTTGACACAACCCAGTTCAACAGATATTGAGTGCCTTCTACCCACAGAGCTCTGTGCTGAACAATTCCAAAGATTCAAGTATCAATAAGAGAAGGACCTTGCCTTCGTGGAGTTCAGTACCTAAAGTGCAGGGAAAAGCTTAATGATTACAGTTCATTCATTCATTCTACTATGTGCCAGGTGTTTCCAAGTTCATGATCTTGTAAGGAGAGGAATTAAGAGCCTGGGCTCTGGATTTGAACAGGTCTGGGTTTCAATGTTGGTTCTGCCCTATTGGCTTCATTATTTTTCTTTCTGTGCCTCAGTTGCCTCCTCTGTGAAATGGGTGCTGGGGTAAGGACCTCTTGAGCCCATACCTTAAGCCCCTTGGCCCAGGGCTGGGCTCATGGTAGTTGTGGGATAAATGGGGACTGGTCTCTGTGCAGGCCCTGGATGCTGTGTACAGCTGCTTGTCTGTATGTCTGTCTCCTAGTCCAGGCAGACCCCTTTGAGTAAGAATGCAAGACTTGGAAAGAGGATATCCTGGATAGAGAACTAAAGAGAAAATGGAGTTCACTTGTTCTAAGGGGCTTTCCGGTCTCTAAGCCAGAGACATAGAGAGGTCATCAATATAGGGGTTCACAGCTTTATAACAAATGCTGAAGGAACTTCTCTAAGCAGGAAACACAAGAGAAGGAAAAGACCTACAATAACAAACCAAAAACAATTAAGAAAATGGTAATAGGAACATACATGTCAATAGCTACCTTAAATGTAAATGGGTTAAATGCTCCAAGCAAAAGACATAGACTGGCTGAATGGATACAAAAACAAGACCTGTATATATGCTGTCTGCAAGAGACCCACTTCAGACCTAGGGACACATGCAGACTGAAAGTGAGGGGATGGAAAAAGATATTCCATGCAAATGGAAATCAAAAGAAAGCTGGAGTAGCAATTCACATATCAGACAAAATAGACTAAAATAAAGACTATTGCAAGAGACAAAGAAGGACACTACATAATGATCAAGGGATCAATCCAAGAAGAAGATATAACAATTGTAAATATTTATGCACCCAACATAAGAGTATCTCAATACATAAGGCAAATGTTAACAGCCATAAAAGGGGAAATCGACAGTAACACAATCATAGTAGGGTACTTTAACTCCCTGCTTTCACCAGTGGACAGATCATCCAAAATGAAAATAAATAAGGAAACACAAGCTTTAAATGATACATTAAACAAGATGGACTTAATTGATATTTATAAGACATTCCATCCAAAAA
The DNA here is from genome assembly GCF_949987535.1 of Balaenoptera acutorostrata. Lineage (NCBI taxonomy): Eukaryota > Metazoa > Chordata > Mammalia > Artiodactyla > Balaenopteridae > Balaenoptera > Balaenoptera acutorostrata. The sequence goes on from NC_080065.1 coordinate 176,902,158, forward strand.
CAACCAAATACACTTTCTTCTCAAGTGTTCATGGAACATTCTCCAGGATAGAGCATATCCTAGGTCACAAATGAGGCCTTGGTAAATTTAAGAAAATTAAAATCGTATCAAAAAAAAAATCATATCAAGTATCTTTTCCAACCACAACGCTATGAGACTAGGTATCAATTATAGGAAAAAATCTGTAAAAAATACAAACACATGGAGGTTAAACATTACACTACTAAATAACCAAGACATCACTGAAGAAATCAAAGAGGAAATCAAAAAGTACCTAGAAACAAATGACAATGAAAACACGACGACCCAAAACCTATGGGATTCAGCAAAAGCAGTTCTAAGAGGGAAGTTTATAGCAATACAATCCTACCTCAAGAAACAAGAAACATCTCAAATAAACAACCTAACCTTACACCTAAAGCAATTAGACAAAGAAGAACAAAAAACCCCCAAAGTTAGCAGAAGGAAAGAAATCATAAAGATCAGATCAGAAATAAATGAAAAAGAAATGAAAGAAACAATAGCAAAGATCAATAAAACTAAAAGCTGGTTCTTTGAGAAGATAAACAAATTGATAACCCATTAGCCAGACTCATCAAGAAAAAAAGGGAGAAGACTCAAATCAATAGAATTAGAAATGAAAAAGGAGAAGTAACAACTGACACTGCAGAAATACAAAGGATCATGACAGATTACTACAAGCAACCATATGCCAAAAAAATTGACAACCTGGAAGAAATGGACAAATTCTTAGAAAAGCACAACCTTCCGAGACTGAACCAGGAAGAAATAGAAAATATAAACAGACCAGTCACAAGCACTGAAATTGAGACTGTGATTAAAAATCTTCCAACAAACAAAAGCCCAGGACCAGAGGGCTTCACAGGCGAATTCTATCAAACACTTAGAGAAGAGCTAACACCCATCCTTCTCAAACTCTTCCAAAATATAGCAGAGGGAAGAACACTCCCAAACTCATTCTATGAGGCCACCATCACCCTGATACCAAAACCAGACAAAGATGTCACAAAGAAAGAAAACTACAGTCCAATATCACTGATGAATATAGATGCAAAAATCCTCAACAAAATACTACCAAACAGAATCCAACAGCACATTAAAAGGATCATACACCATGATCAAGTGGGGTTTATCCCAGGAATGCAAGGATTCTTCAATATACACAAATCAATCAATGTGATATTAACAAATTGAAGGAGAAAAAGCTTATGATCATCTCAATAGATGCAGAAAAAGCTTTTGACAAAATTCAACACCAATTTATGATAAAAACCCGCCAGAAAGTAGGCATAGAGGGAACTTACCTCAACATAATAAAGGCTATATATGACAAACCCAGAGCCAACATCGTCCTCAATGGTGAAAAACTGAAACCATTTCCTCTAAGATCAGGAACAAGACAAGGTTGCCCTCTCTCACCACTATTATTCAACATAGTCTTGGAAGTTTTAGCCACAGCAGAGAAGAAAAAGAATTAAAAGGAATCCAAATTGGAAAAGAAGTAAAGCTGTCACTGTTTGCTGATGACACGATACTAAACATAGAGAATCCTAAAGATGTTACCAGAAAACTACTAGAGCTAATCAATGAATTTGGTAGAGTAACAGGATACAAAATTAATGCACAGAAATCTCTTGCATTCCTATACACTAATGCTGAAAAATCTGAAAGAGAAATTAAGGAAACACACCCATTTACCATTGCAACAAAAAGAATAAAATACCTAGGAATAAACCTACCTAAGGAGACAAAAGACCTTTATGCAGAAAACTATAAGACACTGATGAAAGAAATTAAAGATGAAACAAACAGATGGAGAAATATACCATGTTCTTGGATTGGAAGAATCAACACTGTGAAAATGACTCTACTACCCAAAGCAATCTACAGATTCAATGCAATCCCTATCAAACTACCAACAGCGTTTTTAACAGAACTAGAACAAAAAAATTTACAATTTCTATGGAAACACAAAAGGCCCCAAACAGCCAAAGCAATCTTGAGAAAGAAAAACGGATCTGGAGGAATCAGGCTCCCAGACTTTGGACTATACTACAAAGCTACAGTAAGACAGTATGGTACTGGCACAAAAACAGAAATATAGATCAGTGGAACAGGATAGAAAGCCCAGAGATAAAACCCACGCACATATGGTCACCTTATCTTTGATAAAGGAGGCAAGAATATACAATGAAGAGAAGACATCCTCTTCAATAAGTGGTGCTGGGAAAACTGGACAGCTACATGGAAAAGAATGAAAGTAGAACACTCCCTAACACCATACACAAAAATAAACTCAAAATGGATTAAAGACCTAAATGTAAGGCCAGACACTATCAAACTCTTAGAGGAAAACATAGGCAGAACACTCTATGACATAAATCACAGCAAGATCCTTTTTGACCCACCTCCAAGAGAAATGGAAATAAAAACAAAAATAAACAAATGGGACATAATGAAACTTAAAAGCTTTTGCACAGCAAAGGAAACCATAAACAAGACCAAAAGACAACCCTCAGAATGGGAGAAAATATTTGCAAATGAAGCAACTGACAAAGGATTAATCTCCAAAATTTAGAAGCAGCACATGCAGCTCAATATCAAAAAAACAAACAACCCAATCCAGAAATGGGCAGAAGACCTAAATAGACATTTCTCCAAAGAAGATATACAGATTGCCAACAAACACATGAAAGAATGCTCAACATCACTAATCATTAGAGAAATGCAAATCAAAACTACAATGAGGTATCACCTCACACCAGTCAGAATGGCCATAATAAAAAACTCTACAAACAATAAATGCTGGAGAGGGTGTGGAGAAAAACGGACCCTCTTGCACTGTTGGTGGGAAGGTAAATTGATACAGCCACTATGGAGAACAGTATGGAGGTTCCTTAGAAAACTAAAAATAGAACTACCATACGACCCAGCAATCCCACTACTGGCCATATACCCTGAGAAAACCATAATTCAAAAAGAGTCATGTACCACAATGTTCATTGCAGCTCTATTTACAATAGCCAGGATGTGGAAGCAACCTAAGTGTCCATCGACAGATGAATGGATAAAGGAGATGTGGCACATATATACAATGGACTATTGCTCAGCCATAAAAAGAAATGAAATTGAGTTATATGTAGTGAAGTGGTTGGACCTAGAGTCCTAGAGATTGGACTTGAGGACATGGGCAGCGGGAAGGGTAAGCTGGGACAAAGTGAGAATGAGAGAGTGGCATGGACATATATACACAACCAAATGTAAAATAGATAGCTAGTGGGAAGCAGTCGCATAGCACAGGGAGATCAGCTCGGTGCCTTGTGACCCCCTAGAGGGGTGGGATAGGGAGGGTGGGAGGGAGACGCAAGAGGGAGGAGATATGGGGATATATGTATATGTATAGCTGATTCACTTTGTTATAAAGCAGAAACTAACACACCATTGTAAAGCAATTATACTCCAATAAAGATGTAAAAAAAAATACTGTGAACACATGTAAAACACAGTATCCTAAAAAAATCTTATAATAAATTACTTTTGTAAGAGAAAAATAAAATAGAGAGGTTCATGTTCCCAAGGATCAATCAGCTCTTCACGCAACAAACACTGGCACCTTCTATGCACTGGGCACTTTTCTAAGCACTGGGGACACAGAAGTGGACAAGAAAGACCAAAAAAACCTGCCCTCAAGTGGCTGGCAGTCTAATTTAGGAGAAGATACGTAATTGCCAATAATGAGCAGAGTGATATGATCCACCCGGCAGGGTAGGGGCTGGAGGGAATGGCTCTACATGAGAAGGTGACATCTGTGCTGAGATTGGAATGCAAGAAGGAGCCAGCCATGGCAAAAGCACTCCAGGTGAGGGAATAGCAAGTGCAAAGGTCCTGAGGTGAACAAGTGCTTGAAAAAGCAGGGAACAGAAAAGTGGCTAGTGAGCCTTGGCCAAAAGTGAGAGTAATCATGGTAAAAGTGTAGGCAGAGAGGAAGGTGATAGACCCCACCTGGGTGGAAGCAGTTGAGAGAGCCTGGAGAAAAAGTGCACAGACACTGTCAAAAGAACCTTGCGGTGTTGAAAGGACAGACTTTTGGAGTGATGATGGCAGAATAAAAGATGGGAGGCAGCAGTGGGCAAGATGGTGACTCTGGGGGGACGTTTGTTCACAAGCTGCTTGGGTTCCAAAGACTCACATGGAAAATCTGTTAGATCATAAGGGATGCCATCTCTTGGGGGGAGGTGGGGGCGGTGGCCCCCCCAGGCCCTCCGTGGCTGGCTGCAGCCAAAGCTGCTAATTCAAAAGACAAAAGGAAGGTCTTTCTGCACTAAAAACCAACGAGCTGCACTGAAAAAGAAGTTCCCTGGGACCAGACCTATTTTTTTTTTTTTAATATCAACTAGGCTAGCATTGTCCAAATGCCTCCCTTGAAAAAGAAGAAAAAAAGAGTGCTCTGATTCTCAAGCAGGTCTTCTTTAAAGGCCAAGTTTCAGTTTAATTGTGATGTCTTAACAACCTGCTATCCTTTTTTTTTTTTTAACTTAGTGTAAACTAAGGCCTCTTGATGCTTAAATGTTTACCCTCCTCAGGACAATACCAAACTGTTATCAAGCCTTACTGTGGGCCTGCTATATAATAATGCATTGAATTTCACCTTTGTCAGAATCCCAGAGGCGGGTGTTAATGTTATCCCCATTTTACAGACGAGGAAACTGAGGCAGAGCGGAGAATAATGCCCCTCCTCCAGAGTCACAGAGTCAGTGAGGGTCAGAGCCGCAATTTGAACTCCTGCCATCTGTCTCCCAGTCCAGGAATTCAACCACACCCCAGACCAAAGACAGCCGAGCCCCACACTTGACCCCAAGATCCACCTGAAACCCTTCAGCGCTCCTGGGAGTCATTCAAGCCCTGAGACCCGTCGTCTTTCCCAAGCGCTTTGTGCATGAAAAAAGAAATCGCCATATATGTAATGACTGAGTATTATATGATGACAATTGGATTCTAGATTTGGGGCTGCCTTCCATTTCTCAGTCTACCGCGAGCAGGAAGGGTGAGACCAGGAAGTGGGTATGGGGAAGGGTTTGCTGACCGCTCTCCCCACCTCCGCTGTTCTGCGCTCACCGGACTCGGGAGCCACAGCGCCACCTGGTGGCAACTTGTGGCAGTTGCAGGTGAGAAGAAGTGAACTCAGGGGAGGGTGGGGTCCCTCTGGCCTCCGTCTCCCCACGCAATGACCAAAGTTGGCTGCTTACGGAACACTTAATCTGTGCCAGGAGCTGTTCCAGCCCAGGGGTGCTCAGAATTCTTCTGCAAAGGGCCTCAGAGTAAATTTTTTTGGCATTGCAGGCTAGTCTCTGTTATAAAGACTCAACTCTGTAGCTGTAGCCCAAATAGCAACAGACAGTCTGCACACAAACCCACCCGGCTGCATCCCAATAAAACTTCATGGATACTGAATTTTGAATTTCATAGAATTCTCACATATCAAGAAATATTCTTCTTTTTATTGTTTTCAACCACTTAAATATGTAAAAACCTTTCTTAGCCCATGGGCCATAAAAAAACAGGGGTCCAGCTGGATTTGGCCCCCTGACTTTAGCTTGCTGGCGCCTGTTCTAGAAGCTGGGAACCTAGTAAAGAACAAACCAGAGAAAAATTCCTGCCCTCGTGGAGCCAGTGGAGAGAATACAGATAATCAACAAAATAAAAAGCCAGATATATGATACATATGAGTTGGTCATTGGTGCTAATGAGAAAAATAAAGTAAGGCAGGGGGAATTGACATGTATAGGGCCTGAATTTTAAATAGGTTGGTGAGGAAAGGCTCACCTAGGAGGTGACCTCTAAGTAAAGGCTAGAAGGAGGCGAGGAAGGAGCCATGTGGGTATCTGGGGGAAGAGCATTTCCAGTAAAGGGAACAGCCAGAGCAAAGGTCCTAAGGCAGGACAACCTTGATGCGTTTGATGAACAGTGAGGAGACCCACGTGGCTGGAGCAAGTAAGCAAGGTAGAGGGTGAAAATAAGTGAGAGCAGGGAGGTGACAGGGACTTGAGGACCTTCGGGAGGACTTTAGTTTTTACCTGAGTGAAGTGGAAGCCATAGCAAACCTAGAGCAATCTCAACAGCCATTGAGGTCACCTTCAAGTTAAACATCTCTCTTTGGGGCCCAGTGGCATTAATCATTTTACCAACAGTCTCATATAATCCTAAAGAATCCTAATTTTCCCACTGAAAACCATGGAACTGTTCTGTTGGATGTTGAAGATGGAGGCATTGGAGGGGAGGGGCAGAGAATAAGTGGAAAAATTGATTCACTAGAAGAATCAGTGTCTCCTTCCTCACCTTGCATATCCCCTCCTCTCAGCTCAGGCTCTGGGGACCAGACAATTCAGGCCACCACCCTCAGCCCCAGCTGGTGACCTGCAGGATGGCTAGACCTGAGTCCCCACATCCTAGAAATGGCCAGTCCTGACCTAGGAGTCAAGATCATGCCATCCCTGTCCTGGCTGAGCCTCCAGATGCCTTGGTAACCCCTGGGAACTGTTTGCCCATCTGCATAAGGAGCAAAATAATAGTAATAATAATAATAACAGCAACAGTACCTACCCAAGCTGCTTCATGATTCTATTGCGTGCATGAAGTAAGACAAGAAACTTAAAAACACTTTGGAAAACAAAGACATGCTGCAGACATCTTATTTATAACAATGGGGATGAGGATTAAATAAGTTAATATATATAAAGGGCTTGGTGCTGTGCCCCACACATAGTAAGTGCTCCATAAATATTGGATATTATCATTATCACCTCAGCGTAAGTATTATTCATGATACTCATGGCAGTTCGCTTAGCTCTTCTCTCTCCACCCTCCATTCTCCCGCCCACGTCCTCTATTTGATGATGATCGCGGCTCAGAACTGGCTGCTCAGACCGTGGTCCACCGACAGCAGCATCGGCTCCAGCTGGGAGCTTGTTAGAAAGAAATGCAGAGTCCCAGGCCCCAGCCCAGACCTGCTGAGTCAGAATCTGCATTTAACAAGACCCCCCCCCCAGGGGTTCAAAAATGCAGTAAGGTGTGAGAAGAACTAGCCTGGAAATTTCTTCCTCACGGAGGCCTTCCCGGCTCCCCCCAGACTCTTGCTCGGCCCTTTCTGGGCACTATTCCTGCTTGTCACCATTTGTTTCATGTTGGTTTTTCCTGCTGAGTGAAGAGTGTCATTCTGGAAAGAGCTGACTATTGACTGATGTGTTCCCAAGGCCCCACATGGAGCTGAGAACAGAGGTAATGTCCTAAATACTGGTGTAAGGAAGAAGGGGGGAGAGGAAGGGAGGGGTGAAGTGGTGAAGAAAGGAGGTAGGGTAGGCGGAGAGGAGAAGGGAGGGAGGAGGGAAGGGGATGAAGGGGAGGAGGGAAGGAGGAGAGAGGGAGGGGATGGAGGGGAGAAGGGGAGGAAGGAGGGGGATAGAGAAAGGAGGGAGACAAAGGAGAAGAGGGAGTTAGATGGACAGAGGAAGTGGGAGAAGAAGGGAGAAAGGGAGGGAGGAGGGAGAGGGATGGAGAGGAGAAGGGAGAAAGGGAGGGGGATGAAGGGGAAAGGGGGAGGAGGGAGAGGAATGAGAGGAGGGAGGTAGATGGAGGGAGAATGGAGGAAGGGGAAGGAGATAGGGATGCAAGAATGAGGAAGGGAGATAGAGTGGGTGGAAGGGAGAAGGGAGGGAGGAGGGAAGGGGAAGGAAGGAGGGAGAGGTGAAGGGGAGGAGGAGGGAGGCAGCATCTCCTCACTCAACTCTTTGTGCAAGAACCTCCAAAGTGGGTTAGGTGCACCCCGAGTGAGTACATCTGTGAAAGTATGGAACCAAATACTTGAACTTCCATGTCTGCTACTGTTTCATCTACAATGAAGCACTGGACTTTCTTAACCCTTCATGTATGGTTGACCAAATCCACTTAGCTGCTTGGCAGCAACCCTCCCTCATTCATTCTCATCTGGTGCCTTCATTCGACAGATATTTACTGAGTGCCTATGGCTGCCAGCCTCGGTCTCAGGTGCTGGGGACACAGATGAGCATCCTTGCCAGGGACATTCTAGTGGACAAGACAGACAAGAAACAGGATAAAGAACCGTGTCGTGGTGATGCACTGTGGTCTCCTTAGACCTGTGTAAATGGGTTGATGGATTGGGATATTGGCTGGCGAAGTGGAAGATTCCTGCCTGGAAAGAAAGGGTTGAAGGAAACAGTAACAAGAGCAGAAAGGAACAGTGAGAAATGGCAAAGCTGGGACTCTGTCCCCTACTGCTACCAGGACTCCATCAGTCACAGGAAGAAGTAGAAACCGTAGTGATCTCATTGAGTCTCTATCAGAAGATGGCCAAAAAACGTTCCAAATTCTCATGAAGACATTTTGAAATGTGGAGTCATGTTGGCTATGGTTAGCTTCATCTTGGTGGGCACTGTACCTGGGTGGGGTTCCTAAGGATGGGCAAAGCCGCCATAGTTAACAGGATTTGAAAAAATAAAGTTTCAAACAGACGATTCAGAATGGGGCGTATTCTATAGGACAATTGATGTGGTTTATTCTATGATAAATCACAACGGGATAGGAAAATGTGAGGGGTGGGAGAGAGAGAATCCTTGTAGACTAAATAAGACTATAGAATTACCATATGATCCAGCAATTCAAGTTCTATGTATAGAGCCAGAAGAGTTGAAAACAGGGTCTCGAATATATATATATGTATATATATATACCCATGTTCACAGCAGCATTAGTCACAATCGCCAAAAGGTAGAAACAACCCAAGTGTCCATCAGTGGATGAATGGATAAACATCCATAAAATGGAATAGTATACAGTCTTAAAAAGGAAGGTAATTTTGACACATGTGACTACACGGATGAACCTCAAGGACATTATGCTAAAAGGACAAACACTGTATGATTCCACTTAAATGAGGTCCCTAGAACAGCCAAATTCATAGAGACAGAAAGTAGAATGGTGGTTGCCAGAGGATGTGGGGAGGGAGGACTGGGAGTTAGTGTTTAATGGGGACAGACTTTCAGTTTCCCGAAATGAAAAGAGTTCTGAAAATGGATGGTGGTGATGGTTGAACAAAATGTGAATGTACTTAAATGCCACGAGCTGCACACTTAAAAATGGTTAAAAGGGTAAATGCTATGTTATATCTATTTCACCACAACTTAAAAAAAAGAGATATGGCCACCAAATGCAAGACACAGACTTTCCTGACTCAAAGAAATCAACTGTAAAAAAAACAAGCAGGGAAATTTGAATGTGGGCTGGAAATTAGGTGATATAAAAATCATTGTTAATTTCGTCAGTGTGATATTAGTAAGAAAATGTCTGTGTGCTTTAGACATGTAGTCTGAAGTTTGTAAAATCATATAAGGTCTGGGATTTGCTTTAAAATAGCTCAGAAAATAAGAAAGGAAAATGGATTTATGATGTAAGTCTGGCAAAATCTTGATAATTAGTGTATTTGGGTAATGGGTTTATCGGGTTCACTGTGCTCTTCTCTCTGCTCTTAGTGTATTTGAACATTTTCAGAATAAAGAGCTCTTACAAAGCACAGTGTTTGAAAAGTGAAGGCAAACTTCTAAAACACGGTAGCGGGGGGAGGGGGGAGGGATAAATTAGGAGTTTGGGATTAACATATACACACTACTATATATAAAATAGACAACCGACAAGGACCCACTGTATAGCACAGGGAACTCTACTCAATATTATGTAATAACCTAGAAGGGAAAAGAATCTGAAAAACTATATATATAGTTACATATATAATCACTTTGCTGTACACCTGAAACTAACAAAACATTGTAAATCAACTATACTTCAATTAAAAAGTAAAATAAAATAAAATTTTAAATAAAAATGAACTTAAAAATAAAATTTAAAAATAATAAATAAATAAATAAAAATTAAAATGTGTAACACGCACACACAACACGATAGCAAAAGTGTTTTGTACCATTAAATTTAAAAAATCAAAACCATTTAAACACACTTATCTCACCGATGTCTCATCCTTTGGGCATTTCTATTTTTATGTATATTTTATAGTGCATATAATAAATTCAGCAGAATACTTATGTAATCGATAAGCAAAAATATATACATTATGTGCGTGCTGAAAAGGTGTTTGTTTTACTGGTAGGGGTAGGAGTTCAGAAGTTTGGAGATCGTAGCTATAAAGACCCTTCAAGTCTTTTTATGGTCCTAGAAAGTGACTGGAATGGGAAACTGGGGCATAAGTTAGCCATTCAAGGAGGTTGTGCTTGAAATGGCGCTGTAAGCAACGTCTCCTGATTCTGAATACCCTACAATGCTTCTCTCTTTCTCCCTGATGTGGCTGACTTTCTCATTTTCTGAGTTATTTAAGAGAAAATCCCTGCCACTTGCTGTTGTAGAAACTCTTCAGCCAAATGATTAAGAGTTTGAGTTTGGGACTCTCTGACAGGTTGGGGTTCGAATCTCAGTTCTGCCAGTGTCTAGCAAGTTACTTCACCTCTCCCAGCCTCCCTTTATTCATCTGTAAATTGGGGATAATGTAGAATCTAGAGCATGGCAGAGTTATGACAAGACAACAAGATCAAAAGTGTCTGGCATACAGTAGGTGCCCAATAAACATTAGCTGTCATTATTATTAGAAATTATAGTTATCATTTTCCTTGGGCAACAGGGTTTTTAAATTCTTTAATTCACTGTGACACTTTTCCTTATTCTAAAAATCTATTTTCAGTGGGTATGCAGAAATAACTCACTCTAACCCCTTAAAGAAGCCTCACTTTCTGCGAGAACTAATCAAATTTCTTTTTCAAAAGAAAATAAAAAGGGCTTCTCTGGTGGCGCAGTGGTTAAGAATCCGCCTGCCAACGCAGGGGACACGGGTTCGAGCCCTGGTCCAGGAAGATCCCACATGCCGCGGAACAGCTAAGCCCGGGCGCCAGGACTACTTAACCTGTGCTTTAGAGCCTGCAAGCCACAACCACTGAGCCCACATGCTACAACTACTGAAGCCTGCCCGCCTAGAGCGTGTGCTCCTCAACAAGAGAAGCCACCTCAATGAGGAGCCCGCACACCGCAACTAGAGAAAACTCACACGCAGCAATGAAGACCCAATGTAGCCAAAGAATAATTAATTAATTATTTTAAAAAAGAAAGAAAATAAAAGGAAACAGGAGGAGAATGGAAATAAATGGGAAGGGAGGGGAGAGAGAAGGCGAGTCCTGGAGAGGGGATAATAGAAGAGTGGTATTTAGCATTGCAGCTGCAGATATTAGGTGCACCCTGGTTATTTATGAAATGATGGGTGGGTGGATGGATGGATGGATAGAAATATGGACAGGTGAATGGATGTAATGATGGATGGGAGGATAGATAGGGAGATGGATGAATGCATATATGGATAGAAAGATGGGTGAGTAAATATGTGCATGGATGGATGGATGGATGGATGGATGGATGGATGGATGGAAGGAAATGTGTGCAGGTGAAGGGTGGGGAGATGGATGAATGGATAGATGGATAGAAAGATTAGTGAGTGGATGGGTGGGTGAGTGGGTGGATGGAGAGGTGGATGGATGGACAGATGGGTGGGTGGCTAGATGTGTGGATGGAGAGGAGAGATTGTGAAAAGGAAGACAGCATGGGGGGAAAAAAATAAAGCTTGGTCACCACGTTGCCTTTCTATATGATGCCTGAATGTGCCACCAGATGTCAGCCTAACCTCAGGAAACCACTTCAGAGGCCACATTGGCTCCACCTTTCTCACCTACCCTGAAGCCCTCCAATTCAAAATGAGCACTGGCTCCTTTTGATAATACAGTTTTCATTGCACTCTGTACTTAACACTCCTCATCAGCACACCCCAAACCCAACTGGCATTTATAACCCGGTTCCCCCTTCCAGCAGACAGAAAATGGGGGGGGGGGCGGCGGAAAGCCTGGTGAAGACATTGTTAACTTCCCAGAGGTCAGACTGGCTGGCGTGAAGTGGGTGGGAGAAGGGATTTCTGGGTCCCCAGGAGTGATTAGTGTCCTTGTCAGCCTCAGCTCCAAGAGCCCTAAACTCATATTCACATCCCACTTCCCTGCTGTCTGCCCAGGAATCACTCAGCTCTGAGCCTTGGCCAAAGAAGCTCTTGAGAAAAAGAAAAAGAAAAAAGTACCAGCTCTCCCTCCATACGAGGGGGGACTGAACCTTCACACAAACCGCCTTCAACCCTCCAACAGCCTAGAAAGAGAGACTTCAGGGGTGGTGATCGAGCCCAGAGAGGTCACTTGCCCAAGATCACACAGCAGAGCCGTCTCAAAGCCCACCCTTCCACCCTATGGCGGCTCCCAGGAGAAGACCCACTTTGGGGGTCACTGGCAAAGAGAAAGGGGTCCCAGGACCAGAGTCACCAGAGTCACCACATCCTCCCAACCTGGCACCCACCCCCTGCCCACCCCACTTCTCAAGTTTAGGCTCAGGGCTTGACGTGGAAGTGTGATTCCCGCTTCCCCGCCCCCTCCCCCCCCCCCGAAAGTGGCATTTCTTATCCTGGTTCGGAAATGTCCATCCCATTGGAAAGACTTGCCAACCCCTCTGAGTGGGCACTCACAGAACCCCGGAGCAGAGTCCTGCGAGCACGCCCTGCCACGCCCACAATTAACCCCTTTGTTGCTGCCCCGTGGGTGCCCCGGGGGTTCACAGAAGGGACTCCAGACAGCGCGTATGGATCAACAGGCTGGGAAGGAATTTGAGATTTCAGCAACCAGCACAGCCGTATGAATCCGCCCCCGCACGCCAACCCCCACCTCCGCCACCCCGCCGCAGAAGCTTGTCAGAAACAAGCGTTACCTGACCCCAAGAGACCCCGTTTACTGCTCCCCATCCCGGGTCCCTGTCCCGGGCTGGGGCTGGCCGTCCACCCCGTGCATACTCACTCCCATTCTTTCCTCCTGGCCTGGGGGGTGCTGTGGATTTTGTGCGCCTGGTGGGCCAAGATGACATCGCGGTGGTCCACCACGCCGCCCCGCCGCTTCAGGGGAGGGCCCTTGCAGCCGCCGCTCATCAGGTGGGACCGCGCGTCCTGACGGATGCTGATTGTGCCCGCGGGGGCGCCGTCCGTACCTGCAGGCGCCAAGCCGCGGTCGTGCAGGGCATCATAACTGCGGGGCGAGAACATGGGGTCCGGGACCCGGGAGGACTTCGACATCCATGGGCCTCACTCAGAAATCCCAGGGTCTTCTGCCTCCAGCCCGGGATGAAACTAGAGGAGGAGAGAGAAGAGAGCGAGAAAGAGCGAAGGTAAGGGGGATGCAGAGAGCAAACACAGGGAGGAAGAGAAGGGAGGTCGGAGGACCGCACAGGGGGCTGGCCTCCTTCGCAGGAAGTCAAAATACACCCCAGGCCCGGCCCAAAGGGATTTAGTATTTCCTTGGCAACTCGGGGCTGGGAAGCCAGTTCTTAGGAGCTGCCCGGCAACAGAGGCAGCACCATGGAGCAAAAGACCACGAGGCCGTGTCGCAGAACACTCGCTCCACCTCCCAGGTGCCCGCCACGGAGGGTGGGACCCCGGATTTCTCAGCATCTCAGTGTTCCCCTCAGCAAAATGGGTCGTCAGGAGCCTGCTTGTTCACTCTCAGCTGGTCCCTGGGTCCTGTGAGTTCCAGAGAGTCATTTAGAAAACTAAAAGGGCGAGTTCAAAGGTCGTTTTTAAAATCCACACAGGGCGGAGCAACTAAGCCCGTGCGCCACAACTACTGCGGCTGCGCTGTAGAGCCCGTGAGCCACAACTACAGAGCCCGCGAGCCACAACTACTGAAGCCCGTGTGCCTAGAGCCCGTGCTCCACAACAAGAGAAGCCACCGCAATGAGAAGCCCGCACACCGCAATGAAGAGTAGCCCCTGCTCGCCGCAACTAGAGAAAGCCTGCGCACAGCAACGAAGACCCAATGCAGCCAAAAATAAATAAATAAATTAATTAAATTAAATTAAAAAAAAAATCCACACCGGGTATGGCCATCTGTGAGTGAGCCTGCTCCCTGCCACCTTGGCTGGTTCTTTAAAAAGAAAAAAGGGACAGAGTTCTTGCCCCTCATGAATATGTCAGGTGGATACTCAGCCCCAGAGGGAATGAGAGCCCAGAAAAGATCTTTGTCTCCATTTCATTCACTTATTCATTCAACAAACGCTGAGCGAGCAGCCGCTGTGTGCAGGCCTTGCACTGGGTGCTGGGGACACAGTGTAAACGAGACACGCAAATGTTTCCCTCTTCGTGGAATGGAGGTTCTAGAGGGTGAGGTGGACGCTGAACAAAATAAGTACATCAGGGGGGCTTCCCTGGTGGCGCAGTGGTTGAGAATCTGCCTGCCAATGCAGGGGACATGGGTTCGAGCCCTGGTCCGGGAAGATCCCACATGCCGCGGAGCGACCAAGCCCGTGAGCCACAACTACTGAGCCTGCGCGTCTGGAGCCTGTGCTCCGCAACGGGAGAGGCCGTGACGGTGAGAGGCCCGCGCACTGCGATGAAGAGTGGCCCCCGCTTGCCGCAACTGGAGAAAGCCCTCGCACAGAAACGAAGGTCCAACACAGCCAAAAATAAAAAAAATTTAAAAATAAATAAATTTATTTTTAAAAAGTACATCATGTGGAGATTAGGAGTTGAAAAGTGCAGTGGAGGGCAATTAAGCAGGAAAGTTATATTCATTTGCTGGAGTTGCCATAACAGTACCACATGCAGGGTGGCTTAAACAACAGAAATTTATTTCCTCACAATTCTGATGGCTGCAAGTCTTAGGTCAAGGTGTTAGCAGGGTTGGTTTCTTCTGAGGCCTCTCTCCTTGGCTAATAGATGGCTGGCTTCTCCCTGTGTCTTCACATGGTCTCCCCTCTGGGTGTGTCTGTGTCCTAATTTCCTCTTCATTTTACCTTAATTACCTCTTTTTTTTTTTTCTTTTTTCCCTCAAATGGTAGGAGAACTTTATTTTTTTTTAAAGTCCTCTTTCTAACCTGGCCCCTTCCCCCACCACTAGAAAGCAGGTTTATTGCTGAAAAGGAATCCATTTATTTGAGCATACTCTTTTTAGGCAATTTCAATTTCTTCCACTGTTGTAACATCACTCTGTATTTCTCACTGCTGGTCTTCTCTTTAAACACTTTTTTTTTTTTTTCAGGAGAATCTGCATCACCGTCTCTGTTTCTGCTTCTTTATCCTCTCCCATTAGAAGATCCAACGTATCTCCCACTTTCACCATTCTGCTTTTCTTCCATAATTTTCCCCCATTCAGCCTGAGTTCACATTTGTGGGGTTTACTTTATTTCTTCTGATATCTAGGCCTAGCTTCAGAATAACATTATACCGAAAACACTGCGCTACTTTTGCTCAGGTCTTTATAGTCTTTTTTTTTTCTTTTCATTATTTGTGTGTTTTTTGTTTTTTTTTTAACATCTTTATTGGAGTATAATTGCTTTACAATGGTGTGTTAGTTTCTGCTTTATAACAAAGTGAATCAGTTATACATATACATATGTTCCCATATCTCTTCCCTCTTGCATCTCCCTCCCTTCCACCCTCCCTATCCCACCCCTCTAGGTGGTCACAAAGCACCGAGCTGATCTCCCTGTGCTATGCGGCTGCTTCCCACTAGCTATCTGTTTTATGTTCGGTAGTGTATATATGTCCATGCCACTCTCTCACTTTGTCACATCTTACCCTTCCACCTCCCCATATCCTCAAGTCCATTCTCTAGTAGGTCTGTGTCTTTATTCCTGTCTTGCCCCTAGGTTCTTCATGACCTTTTTTTTTTTTTCTCCTTAGATTTCATATATATGTGTTAGCATACGGTACTTCTTTTTCTCTTTCTGACTTACTTCACTCTGTATGACAGACTCTAACTCCATCCACCTCACTACAAATAACTCCATTTCGTTTCTTTTTATGGCTGAGTAATATTCCATTGTATACATGTGCCACATCTTCTTTATCCATTCATCTGATGGTGGACACTTAGGTTGCTTCCATGTCCTGGCTATTGTAAATAGAGCTGCAATGAACTCCAAAGCTTGCAAAGTCTTTATAGTCTTTGACCACAGTGGGGTCGTCATCAGGCTTCTCTCCCTGCTCACTCATCACATTATGGTCACTCTCTTCATCAGAGTCCCCTCCATCTTCTACTTTCTGAAGAGTCTTTTTAGTGGATTTCTTAGAGCTTATATGACTTTTGAGTCTTATGGAAAATTGGAAAATATATTCTGGAGATATTAAAAGCCTTGGGAGTCTCAGTGAGACGATGTTATAGAAAAGTGTTTTATGGGAATTCCCTGGCAGTCCAGTGGACTCTGTGCTTCCACTGCAACTGGTTCAATCCTTATTCGGGGAACTAAGATCCTGCAAGCTGTGCAGTGCAGCCAAAAAAACAAAAATGTTTTATAATGTGATGCATTTAACTTGGAACTAGAAAAATAAAAGTATTGATTCCAGGAAGCACAGTGTTTGTGTGAAGGTGTCTCTGCAGAGTCCAATCCAGGCATCTGACTTTCTTTAAACACTGCTGGGCAATATGACACTAGCCATAGCCATGGTGCAAATGACCTTCCCGGGTCCTCAAGGTCAAGGGAAACTGGACACCAGCATCCTTGAGCTCCCGATCTGAGCCTGCAGCCAGCAAGAGCAGCCAGGCCCAGGGGCAGACAGCCTCAGCCCACCGGGCTCCCACGGCCCCTACAGCCCCCGGGGTTCACAGGGCATCCCAAGCTGGCCAGATCCGGGCAGGATGCGAGAGACTCACAGGGAGACCTGGCAGGAGTGTAGGCAGGGAAGAGGAGCCTTAATTATGTCTTTAAAAGACCCTATCTCCAAATACAGTCACATGCTACTGTGGGTTAGAACTTCAACGTATGAATTTGGGGGGCAGGAGATGCAATTCCGCTCACCACAGAGGATGACAGGAAGTGGTGGGTGGGCTGGTTATTGTATTAAATAGGGGGTCAGAGATGGCCTCACTGAGGAGGTGACATCTGAGCAGAGGCCTGAAGGGGGTGACGCAGTAGTTCTGCTGGGTATCTGAGAGAAGAGTGTTCCAGGCAGAGAAAACAGAACATGCAAATGTCCTGAGGCATGGCTGTGTGTGACTTGCTTAAGGAACAACGAAGGGGCCTGGGTAGCTGTGAGTGAGGATGAGAGTAGAGGAGATGAGGGCGGGGAGGTGACAGGACAAATCACTCAGGACCTTGTGGACCATGGCAAATCACTCAGGACCTTGGTTCTTCTAGGAGTGAGATGGCCCATGGCTTTCAGATCCACAGCTCACCCAACAGCATATTTTTAACCTCAAACCGATTTTTTCCACCTATCAGCCCCCACCACTAGCCTCCCAGTGTCTGTCCAAGAAAATTAAATCCACTGGAAGGCCGGCATGAATGAAATAGAATTAGGAACCTAAATCTCATGCACAAATATTGCAAGAGTCACCTCAACACCCAGAGGTGTAAGGAGATGGGTGCAGAGAATCAGGTGTGGGAATAGAGGCTAATCTCCCTCCTGACTATTTCCTCTTGCTCTGCTTAAAGCCTTCAAAGAAATGGGAGCTCTCCCAGCCTCTCCTAAGAAGACCAACTCAATATCAGTTTAATGAATGCTGTTACCCTCTGGGTAGGGTTTTTTTTTTTTTTCAAATCTTGTAACTAATGGAGTTTAATAGACCTATCTTCATGACACCTTTAAGCTTCAATTTACCCCCATGAAACCTTACTCTTAACCGCCGACGATGGTGAATTTACACAGCCTTTTGTGTTTTTCCAAATACATCCCCTTCACATTGAAAAAAATCCATTATTCCTTTCATAAGCACTTACACTGGAAGGCATTTTCCTTCCCATTTTACAGAAATAAAACTGAAGACAAAATGTGGGTTCAGGGCTTCCCTGGTGGCGCAGTGGTTGAGAATCTGCCTGCCAATGCAGGGCACACAGGTTCGAGCCCTGGTCTGGGAAGATCCCACATGCCACGGAGCAACTTGGCCCGTGAGCCACAACTACTGAGCCTGCGCGTCTGGAGCCTGTGATCCACAACAAGAGAGGCCACGATAGTGAGAGGCCCCGCGCACCGCGATGAAGAGTGGCCCTCACTTGCTGCAACTAGAGAAAGCCCTCGCACAGAAACAAAGACCCAACACAGCCATAAATAAATAAATAAATTAATTAATTAATTAAATTAAATTTTAAAAAAAGAAGTAGTAGGTCTGGAATTTATATTAAAAAAAAATGTGGGTTCAAGTGTCTTGCTACTAGGTTCCATTTCTACTTCTGGGAGTCGCCCCTCCCACCCCCCAAAATATGCTTACTGTGTCAATATTAAAGAGAGAATCCAGCACAGGGAACTATACTCAATATTTTGTAATAATCTATAAGGGAAAAGAATCTGAATAAAAATATAGATAGATAGATGGATAACTGAATCACTGTGCTGTACACCTGAAACTAACACAACATTGTAAATCAACTATACTTAAGTAAAAATCAAAAAAAAGAAAGAACCCATGAGGACTTCCCTGGCAGTCCAGTGGTTAAGACCCTGAGCTTCCAATGGGGGGGAGGGTGCGGGGTGTGGGTTCGATCCCTGGTCGGGGAACTAAGATCTCACACGCTCCGTGGCACAGGCAAAAATAATAATAATTAAAAAGAAAGAAAGAAAGAACCCAGCTTAGAGTTTGGGTATGCCGTGTAGTATCTCCAACACAACTAAAACCCCAGAGCCCAGGCTTGATGAAAAAGTTCCAGACACCGACAGAAGGGGAATTTGTACCTGGGAAGATGTCAGGAGGAGCAGGAAAACCTAAGGCACACACCCAGGTGACATCTTTTGAGACATCCACCTGCTGGTCCCACAGGCTCAAGACAGGATGTTCCCTTCCCTGCCTCTTTTCTACAGCACTTTGCTCCCAGTCTCCCCCATCTCATCACAGGCCCCCCCGATTTACCTTGATGCCCATATCGCCCATTGAGTCATCACTCGTGGTTCTCCCTTTCCCTTCACTACCCGACTCAAACCCATCAGCGGATCCCATCAACTCGCGTCCAGAATAGATCCTGAATCCGACCACTTCCTGCCACAGCACAGTCTCCCTCGTTGCTGGCCTGGACTTGGGAAGTTGCCTCTCCCGGGTCAGTTGGCTTCCTCACTCCCCACTCCCAGCCTGCGTTCTGCTCTGCAGTCAGTGGGGTCCTTCTGAAACGAGTCACTCAGCTCTTCTGCTGTTATAGAAATAAAAGCCACACCCTACAGGCTGCCCCATCTGCATGACCCCTTCCCTTCCCCTTCTCTCTCTTGCCCTCTAAGCTCCAGATTCACTGGCTTTGCCATTCCTGGGCTCTGCCAAGCTCATTCCGCCTTTGCAAATGCTGTTCCCTCTTCCTAGAATGCTCTTCCCCTCATCTTTGATGGTTCAGCTCCCTCTCATCATTCAGGCTGTGGTCAGATGCAGGCACTCCCCATCACAGCCTCCAATGAGGTCTTCCTCGTGGGGCTTTTTGTCTCAGGATGTCGGTGCCACTCATACAAGGATCTTGACCTGTCTTGTTTGCCACTGGGTCCCTGACACCTTAACTATTTCTTACCTGAGTGAATGAATGAATGGTCTTAGGGATGCGTCTACCCAAGAAAACATCATCAAGCACCTAGAAAACTGCTGCCGGGGGTCCAGGACTTCTCCTAAGTAAGGAAGGGATGAAGTGTGGTGGGAAAGAAGACTTATTCCAGAGCCAGGTCCAACCCCAGCACACAATCAACTAGCTGTGTGGTCCCCAGCATTACTTAATCCTCTGAGTCTCTGTTTTCTCCTGCACAAGGTGGGGATAATCATAAGTAGTACAGAGAGCCATTGTGAGGGGTCAGTGGGTTAACCCGTGGGAAGGCAGCACCCCAAGCACAGCGCCAGGCCATGGAAAGCACTTGGTCAACATTGGCTCTCAGGTTGATATTGTGGCAGGTGGGTGGAGCCTGGAAGCTGGGGGAGGGCGGGGAACAGCTAGCTACTCAAGCATCACCATCGAGCGTGCTCTGCAGAGCCCTCACAGGTGCTTTTAACAACAGAGCCCCACCTGTCCTGTGTGTACACACAAGAAACAAACACATCCCCAGCCAACGGCCACTTCCAGCCAGGTGTCCTTCCCTGGCACCTGCGGGGCCCCGTGACGAGGTGTGCTGTTCCCTCTCTCTGTTTGTCCAACCAGAATGCAGAGAAAATGGCAAAGTGTGTGGGGTTTGCTTCCCCTAGAAGCAGCCAGTTTCCACGAAGAGACGGTGCAAAGAGATGACAATGAGGAAAAAGCAAATAGAAGAAAAGAAGCGGCATTAAGCCTGAGGCCACAAAAAAACCTTACTGTTAATGTAATCAGAATAGAACTTCCCTGAAGTACCAGGTATCGCGTGTGTCTACTTCCCCGAATCCAAACTGAAACCACACCTGAGATGGGGGTTGACCCCCATTGCCAAGCGGGGACCAGCTTGAGTTGCCATAGCAACCAGAAGGCACCTGGAGATGCTCCTGATTAATACAGGCTGGTCCAGGAGCTACGGGGGGAAGAGCAGGGAGGGAGGGACAGCAGGGAAGTCTGGGGGCCTTCTGTGTACCACCCCCACATGGACAGGGACATTTACACAGCTAGGCTGGGCACCAGGCTTCACCACCCACAGGTGAAACTACTAAAAATTAGTAAAAGATATGGCCCCTAAAAGTAGAGGACTTACGGTTACCAAAGAGGAAAGATATGGGGGAGGGATAGGAGGGATAGGATTCCAAATTAGGATTTTGGGAGTAACAGACTGAGGGCCCGGGTTCGATCCCTGGCTGGGGAACTATCAATAAGGTCCCACAAGCCACACAGCACAGCCAAAAATAAATAAATAAAAATAAAGTGTGATTTTTAAAAAATTTAATACAAAAATAAAATTAAATTAAAATAAAAAATAAAAGTGGAGGAAAAACATTCTCTAAAACTTCACAGGCTCCTTAAACACATTAGAGAGTATGGGAACTCAAAAATGCCCCATGAGTTCCTTCATCCAGGAAACAAAAATAAGACCAGGCAGGGCCTGGAATGTAACCCTACAAGGCTTCAATTTATTCACTGGTGTGGGAGGATGTCTTTTTTCTCCATTTGGGAGGAAAATTTTAAAACTAAAAATGGCCAGTAATTTCACTCCTAAGTGCATCTAGCCACTGAAAGTCATGTTCATAAAGCTCTATTCATAGTAGCTTAAAACTAGAAACAACCCAAAGGTCCAACAACAAGAAAAGAGTAAAATAGGGTGTGATGCATCCATCAAATAGAATACTACACAGCAATGAAAAAGAATATGCCATAGGCAGTGTGGATGAATCTCACAGACGGACACAGAGCAGGACCCACTGTGTGATTCCACTGATATGATGTTCAAAAACAGGTAAAACTAATCTATGGTGATGAGAGTCATAATACTGCTGACCTTTGGGGTGGAAAGGGTGTTGGGCTAAAACAACAAGGGAGCCTACTGGTAGGACTGCCAGATAAAACACAGGATGTCTAGCTATATGAGATACACTTATGATAAAAATCTATTCATTGTTTATCTGAAATTCAAATTTAACTAGCGGTCTCCTATATTTTTTTAATTTGCTTAACCTGACAACCCACTGAGGAGATGGAAATTCCTTAACCCTTTACCTGGGTGATGGCGGGGAAACAGTATACAGACGTGTGTAAAAATTCATTTGTGCAGTTTTCTGCATATTTGTTACATCATTACAAATATTTTTAAAGCTAAAATAATCATACTAAATTCATTAAGAGAAATTAGATATGCCCTTCCTCCTTACAATCAAGCTTTGAATTAGGCAGAAAAAGGGATATAAGCCAGATCTCCCCACCCAAACACAAGTCCCAGAGGAAGTAGGAAATCTACTCCCTCGTGTTACAGATAACACTGAGGTTCAGAGAGGTGCAATGGCTCACTCAAGGTCAATCAGCCTGGAGCACATAGGTCAGGGATGCAGATCCAGGTTTCCTGGGACACCCAAGGCCTCTCTCTGAGGTCCAACCCAGAGTCTGACACTGAGCTTTTTCTTTGCCAGGCCCACTTCTCCCAAAACATAAACAATCTGGGGTAGGAAGGATTTTGTCCCCCATGATCTTGGCACATGAGTATGTTACGTAACATGGCAAAAGAAAGTGGAACTAGGTTACATGCTTTAAAATAGGGAGAGTATCCTGGGTTATCCCTATGAGCCCAAGGTCATCACATAGTCCTTTAAAAAGTAGAAGAGGGAGGCAGAAGAATAGGTCAGAGATGCCATGGAAAATGAGGCAGGAGAGATAAGAGGCATGAGAGGGACTTGACACATGGTCATCAGTTCTGAGATAAAGGAGCCACAAACCAAGGAATGCTGGTGGCCTCTAGAAGCTGAGGACAACCTCCAGCTGCCAGCCAACAAGGAAACAGTACCCCAGTCCTGCAACAGCTTAATACCAACTTCTGCCAACAGCCTGAATGAACAAGCAAACGGATTCTTCCCAGAGTGTCCAGAAAGGCACACGGCCCACCAACACCTTGATTGCAACCCAGCCAAGCCTATCAGACTTCCAACCCATGGAAACTGTGGGATCATAAATGCATGCTGTTGGTAAGCTACTCATTTTGTGGTAATTTGATATGGCAGCGCAAAAAAACTAATACACAATCCCAATCATGTAGAATAATTTTTTACAGGAATTTGTAAAAACTGTGAGATTATTTATATGTATGCATGTATACAGGTATCTATATAGACGCATATATGTACATAAACATATATACGTAAAAGTCTGTGACTTTTTTTGCACTTAATAATATACCTTAAGTGACATTCTGCACCAGTTCCTATAGGGTTTTCTAATGACTCCATAGAATTTGTCTGGTGTGGACATCTGGCTCTTTTTCATTTTTTGCTGTTCCTCAAAATGTTGTAGTCATCATTTTGTACATAAGTCCCCATGAAGCTGCTACAAGTTTTTCTGTAGGATGAATTCTAGAAGTGGCCTTGCTATCAATATTTTAAAGATTATGTACGTTTTAAAATTTGACAGATACTCCCACCAAAATGAAGGCAACACCCTGGGGAATAGAAAGTGATCAGGGACTAAACTCCCAGCTCCTCTTGAATTGGTATGGCCATGTGACTCGTTTTTACCCATTGAATGTGAGCAGAAGTGTAGAGTGTCACCCTGGGCCAAAGCTTTAAGAAGCAGGTGTGCCCTCAATAAGTTCCCTTTCTCCTCTCCTGGCTAGATATGGAGGACACTAAGGGCCCCCTGTGTGGTGGAGCCATGAAAGGGTAGTGGCCTGGGTCCTTGAGTCACTGTGTGGAGGAGGAGAGCCATCTGCTGAATAGGAACACCCACCCAGGGCAATCAGGTGAGTTAGAAACAAACTTCTGCTATGTTTAACTTTTTATCCAACTGGGAACTTACTTGTTACAGCAGCATTCCTGACTTAGTCAGCTCGGGCTGCCGTAACAAAATATCATAGACTGAGTGGCTTAAATAGCAAACATTTACTTTCTCACAGTTCAAAAAGCTGTAAGTCCAAGACCAGGTCAGTTCCTGGGGAGGGCTCTCCTCCTGGTTTGTAGATGACCACCTTCTCTCTGTGTCCTCACATGGAGGAGAAAGAGAGAGAGAACGAGTTCTCTAGTATCTCTTCTTATAAAGGCACTAATCCAATCATGAGGGCCCCAACCTCATGACCTTGTTTAAACCTAATTACCTCCCATCTCCAAATACCATCCCATTGGGGGTTAGGGCTTCAACATATGAATTTAGGGGGACATCAGTAAGTCCATAGCCTTTCCTTAACTAATATACTACTTGATGGAAGCAACACTGGTTTCATTCAATGAATGTTTTTCTTGTGCTCTGAAATCTTTGCATTCAAGGGGAATCTACACAGATGTGGCGTCCTGTTGAGAACACCAAAGCGTTCATTAAAAAGAGAGCTAATCATGCAGCTCAATATCAAAAAAACAAACAACCCAATCCAAAAATGGGCAGAAGATCTAAATAGATAATTCTCCAAAGAAGACATACAGATTGCCAACAAACACATGAAAATATGTTCAACATCACTAATCATTAGAGAAATGCAAATCAGAACTACAGTGAGATATCACTTCACACTTGTCAGAATGGCCATCATCAAAAACTCTACAAACAGTAAATGCTGGAGAGGGTGTGGAGAAAAGGGAACCCTCTTGCCCTGTTGGTGGGAATGTAAATTGATACAGCCACTATGGAGAACAGTATGGAGGTTCCTTAAAAAACTAAAAATAGAACTACCATATGACCCAGCAAGCAATCCCACTACTGGGCATATACCCTGAGAAAACCATAATTCAAAAAGAGACATGTACCACAATGTTCATTGCAGCACTATTTACAATAGCCAGGACATGGGAGCAACCTAAGTGTCCATCAGCAGATGAATGGATAAGGAAGATGTGGCACATATATACAATGGAATATTACTCAGCCATTAAAAGAAACAAAATTGAGTTATTTGTAGTGAGGTGGATGGACCTAGAGTCTGTCATACAGAGTGAAGTAAGTCAGAAAGAAAAAAACAAATACTGTATGCTAACACATATACATGGAATCTTTAAAAAAATGGTTCTGATGATCCTAGGGGCAGGACAGGAATAAAGACGCAGATGTAGAGAATGGACTTGAGGACACGGGGAGGGGGAAGGGTAAGCTGGGACTAAGTGAGAGAGTAGCACTGACATATATACACTACTAAATGTAAAATAGATAGCTAGTGGAAAGCAGCTGCATAGCACAGGCAGATCAGCTTGGTGCTTTGTGACCACCTAGAGAGATGGGATTGGGAGAGTGGGAGGGAGGCACAAAAGGGAGGAGATATAGGGATATATGTACACGTATAGCTGATTCACTTTGTTATACAGCAGAAACTAACACAACATTGTAAAGCAATTATACTCCAATAAAGATGTTAATAAAAAAAAAAAGAGAGAGAGCTAATTATAGTGTCTCTGCAAGAAATCATTTCCTCTCACCTCTTTCCTCCTGTTCTCTCTCTCAGCCTTCATTCTCTTTCTTCTACTTGTTGTTTGAGCTTCTGTTAGGCAGGTTCATTCCTTCCAATCTTGCTCTGTGTGCTAAGATCTGTCAATAAGCCATCTTAATCTAGCCCCAGACAAAACAAGGGTTGCTAAGACCCACGGAAAGAAATGGTATCCCCTCCTGAGTTCTAGGCTGAAGAGTGTGAAATTCAACAGACCGTGGATTCTAAAAACCAAGGTGAAGCTAATCCAAATGTCATTTTTAACCGAGCTTCAAATGCATTTGTCACTTTCCATATGTTTTATTTGGCTGATAGTAAAAGTGATTTCCGGACCCTGAACAAACAATCTCCAGAGCAGGTAACCAGGTAAGGAGCAAGTGTTAAGACTCTACCTAGAAGTAAAAACTTTTAACAGGGAGCAATAAAAACAAAAGTCAACAAGTGGGACTGCATCAAACTAAAAAGCTTCTGTACAGCAAAAGGAACCATCAGCAAAACAAAAAGGCAATCTACAGAATGGGAAAGGATATTTGCAAACTATATATCGGATAAGGGGTTGGTATCCAAAATCTATAAAGAATTCATATAACTCAGTAGCAAAAAAAAAAAAAAAAAAAAATGGATTAAAAAATCGGCAGAGGAACTAAATAGACATTTTTTTCCAGAGAAGACATCCAAATGGCCAACAGTCACATGAAAATGTGCTCAACATCACTAATCATCAGGGAGATGCAAATCAAAACCACAGTGAGGTATCATTTCACACCCGTTAGAATGACCGTCATCAAAAAGACAAGAGATGACATATGCTCACAAAGATATGGAGAGAAGGGAACCCTCATGCACTGTTGGTGGGAGTGTTGACTGGTGGGAGTGTTATGAGGTCAAATTATAGAGGCAGAAAGTAAAATGCTGGGTGCCAGGGGCTGGGAGAAAGGGAAATGGGAGTTAGTGTTTAACGGGGACAGAGTTTCAGTTTGGGAAGATGAAAAGAGTTCTGGAGATGGATGGTAGTGATGCAGAACATTATGAATGTACACAATACCACTGAAGAATTGTTAAAATGGTAAATGTTATGTTATGTCAGTTTTACCAAAAAAAGAAAAGTGTAGAAAAACTCTTAACATGGGCTTCCCTGGTGTCGCAGTGGTTAAGAATCCGCCTGCCAATGCAGGGGATACGGGTTCGAGCCCTGGTCCTGGAGGATCCCACATGCCGTGGAGCAACTAAGCCCGTGCACCACAACTACTGAGCCCGTGTGCCACAACTACTGAAGCCCACGTGCCTAGAGCCCATGCTCCACAACAAGAGAAGCCACTGGAATGAGAAGCCTGCACACCACGACGAAGAGTAGCCCCCGCTCGCCACAACCAGAGAAAGCCCATGCACAGCAATGAAGACCCAACTCAGCCAAAAATAAAATAAATTAAAAAACAAAAAACCTCTTAACAGGTGATCCAAAAACATCCACCCATCTTCTTTTTTCTTTTTGGCCATGCCAAGTGTTTTGTGGGAGTTTAGTTCCCCAACCAGGGACTGAACCCAACAGTGAGAGCATAGATTCCTAACCCCTGGACTGCCAGGGAATTCCTGATCTTTTTTTTTTTTTAATTTATTTTGGCCGCGCTGTGCAGCATGAGGGATCTTAGTTCCCTGACCAGGGATCGAACCCGTGCCCCCCTGCAGTGGAAGCTCGAAGTCCTAACCACTGGACCGCCAGGGAATTCCACCTCCCATCTTCTTGAAGGTACTTAAATATTCACAGTTACCCCAGGATTTCAGCTTTCTTGCCTCCCAGCATCAAATACCCACGTATTGAGGGCACCGATAAGTTGATCTAGACACAGACCAGAGCTTTCATGCTGATTCGGACAACCCAAAGCGACCCCATCTCAGGCAGTGTGAATTCACCCCATACCCCACCTTTGCAAAGAGAAGCTAAGAGCAAGGTGAAATGAAAAAGCCAGAGCCAACAAGAGCTCTCATCGCTTGGGGCCAAACTCCAGAATTGCCCCACATACATGAGAACAGAGCTAAATAAAATGCCAGGCCAGATGGCAAAGGCTGAAGGCTAGGCTGAGACCAGAACGCCAGCATAGCCCTGAATATGGCTGCAAAGGTCCATCCCCTGGTGAGAAGAAACCATGTCACAGCTGGTCTCATTTTTCACCCGTTCGTTCAATTGCCCATCACAGCACAGGGATACACACACTCCCTCCCACCAGGATGAACAGATCCCCTGGGATCGCCGGATGATTTTCACGGCTTCAGGACACTGATTGGGATTTAGGAAGGAGAAAGGATGGGAGACCTCAAGGGCTTAGGCTGGTGGGCAGGATCCAGGCGAGCCACTGAATCTCAAGCTGAATCCTTCTCCCAACTTCAGTTTCATGGGCAATATTCATTAAGCACCTACTGTGTGTCCGGCACTGTTGTAGACACTGGGGACCCAGCAGTGAACAAAACAGACACGGTCCCTGCCCTCATGAAGCTCACATTCTAGTGGGGGAGACAGACAAGCAACAAGATAAACAAGTAAAATATGCAGATGGAGGAAAGAAAACAGGAGAGGAGGAAAAGGAAGGGGAAGGAGAAGGTCATTTAGAGAAGGTGGTCAGAAAAGGTCCTAGTGGGAAAGAAGCATTTGAGTAAAGATCTGAAGGAGGTGAGGGAGGAGCCATGAGGGTGGCTGTAGGAAGAGCGGTCTAGGCAGAGGGAACAGCCCGTGCAAAGGCCCTGTGGCTGGAACATGCCTGGTGTGTTCAAGGAAGAGCTAGGAGGCCTGTGTGGCTGGAGTGGAGTGAGTGAGGGGATGAATGGGGGGAGGTGAGAGAGGAAGGTGACAGGGACAGATGGTACGGAGCCTTGGGGACCACAGGGAGGACTTTGGCTTTTGCTCTGAGTAAGGTAGGAGGCATGGAAGAGTCTAAGCAGAGGAGGGACTTGACCTGACTCAGGTGTTCTCAGGCATCCTCTGGAGGTCAGATTTGTAAGAAACCCAAAAAGCAGTGGAACTGATCACCCCAACCATTGTGGGACTCCCTCTCTCCCTCCTTCACCCCACATTCTACTCATCATCAGGGCTGCTGATTCTACCTCATACTTCCTCTCCCACTTGCCATGGTTCAGGCCCCCATTTGCCCCACGCAGACAGACCGTAATACTTTCCTCCGTGTACTGAGTCTCTCCTCCCTCCACTTCATCATAGACTATCAGGTCATCCGTTGGCCAATCCCAAAAGGACTCCTCACTTCCAATCCTGAACACATCCCCAACTTCTGCAACTCTTTGCCTCCATCCTGAATGCCCTTCTATCTCCCTACCCCCAAAGTCCAGCTCAAAAGATGCTTCTGCTCTGAAGCCTCCAAGAGAATTCGCCAGTGCCCAAACCCCTCACCTGCCCACACATGCCCATGGCTCTCTACCTCCAGCACCTGCCACTCCCTGCATGGGCCTAGTTCTGGCTGCAGGAGCGAGAGACACGCCAGAGGTGCTGGGGAGTTAATACCCTTGGAAGATTCCTCAACCAATGACTGATGGGAGTTGGTAGAGAAATGTCCCCAGCTTTGCAACCAGCCTGCTTGGATCCTGGATCTGCCCCCTCCTGCTGTGTGACCTTGGACAAGTCACTTCACCTCTCTGGGCTACAGTTTCCCCATCTGTAAAATGAGGATGATGAGAGCACATATTTCATCGAGTTCTTGTGAGGCTCAAATCATTTCATTTCTACATAATGTGCTTGGAACAGCATCCCACACATGGTAATTCCCTAAAGACGTGTTTGTTATTATTATGACTGTGGCTACCATTATGATTCCACCCTCTGCTGAATCCTCAAAGCCTAGTACAGTGCCTGGCCAGCAGGAAGGACACAATGAACACTTATTGAAAGGTAGGTCAGGGAATTCCCTGGTGGTCCAGTGTTTAGGACTCGGTGCTTTCACTGCGGTGGCCCGGGTTCAATCTCCGGTCGGGGAACTAAGATCCCGCAAGCCGCAGGGCCAAAAAAAAATTAAAAAAAGGTAGATCAATTATTCCTCTTGTCCAGGGAAATATCACAACTGGACCCATGTTCTAGATGCTGGACACCATTTATCATTCTTAAACTTTCTTGACTCCATTGGTGCTGGAAGGTTAAAAGGAAAAAAAACAGACTGCCAGGAAAAAAATAATAAAACTTCTCCCAGGGCAGAGTGTTCCTCTAAAGTTTCTCCCTTAAACTAAACTGTTACACATTTGCTCTCTTCTGTGTTCTCAGAAGTGGGTGGGTAGTTTTACCTACCAGCTGCATCTTTGGAATAGTTTTCCTTCAATACATGTTTTTGACTTCTTGGTATTTTGCATTAGTGGGGATTTCACAATCTCCCTCATTCATTCTGCAACTTCGGCCAGCCAGTGGCTGTGGATGGTTATAAACATATTAATACGTGAAGACGTTAATTCATTAGCATGCTAATTATTAGTCCTGATGTGCTTCGTTTGTTCAGCAAATATTTACTGAGTACCAACTGTGTGCCACTGTGACTCAATTATTGCACATCTTGGGATCTTAAAACTCTCAAGAAATCGTCTAAAAGCTGCCTCCCCTTGAGGCTGAAAGAAATTGTAGTGATGGTTTTTGCTGGGGGGAAATAGCTGGATACCAAAATTGGAACCACTTTTAGAAAAAAAAAAAAAAAAAGTGAATAGCCCAGTCTCCAGTCCTGAAAAAAATATTTGAAGATGAGCCTCCCTACACTTTGTTCTTGGTCTCTAAGAATTAACGTGTGGGTTAGTAGGGTCCAGAATATGTTTCCAATACTCATCTGACTTGCATGTTTTAGGGGAGGGATGGGTGGGACACGCAGAAGAAAGGGAAAGCTGAAGCATGAACTACAGAAGAAATCAGAAGTGAAAAGAAGCCAGACAGAAAGACCACCTATTGTCTGACTGCATTTCTATGAAACATGGAGAAGAGGGAAATCCGTAAAGACAGAAAGCAGATTGGTGGTTGCCAGTCGCTGGGGGACTGAGGAATGAGAATAACTGCTTCATCGGTAGAGAGCTTCGCTTTGGTGTGAAGAGAAAGTTCTGGAACTAGATAGAGGTGATGGTTGCACAACATTACGAATATACTAAGTGCCGTTTAATTGTTCCCTTTAAAATGGTGAGAACAGTAGACTTTATGTTGGGTGTATTTTACAATTAAAAAAGTAAAGAAATTGGATACACACTTTTGCTCTGGAGAGAAATTTAAAAGTAGTCAAGTATAGCACAGGGAACTATACAAACTATCTTGTAATAACCTATAATGGAAAAGAATCAGAAAAGAATCTGAATATATATATATTCTTTATATATGTATATAAATGAATCCCTTTGCTGTACACCTAAAACTACCACAACATTGTAAATTAACTATACTTCAATTTTTTTTTAACATCTTTATTGGAGTGTAATTGCTTTACAATGGTGTGTTAGTTTCTGCTTTATAACAAAGTGAATCAGCTATACATATACATATATCCCCATATCTCCTCCCTCTTGCGTCTCCCTCCCTCCCACCCTCCCTACCCCACCCCTCTAGGTGGTCACAAAGCACCAAGCTGATGTCCCTGTGCTATGCGGCTGCTTCCCACTAGCTATCGGTTTTACATTTGGTAGTGTATATATGTCACTTTGTCCCAGCTTACCCTTCCCCCTCCCCGTGTCCTCAAGTCCATTCTCTAGTAGGTCTGAAAGGTTAATAAAATAAAAAATAAAGAAAAAAAATTTAAAAACCAAGTCACATTGATCAACTCTTGCAAGAACAGCAACAGCAAAAAAAGTGGCCAAGATTTAGTGAGCACCTACTATGTGCCCAGCACTGAGCATCACCTGGCCTGGCCTCCCAGGACCCCTACCACTGGGATGCCATGGTTAGCCTGATCGTCAGCTAGGAACACTGAAGCACAGAGGGGCTGAGTGATGCCCTTAGGGCTTCTAAGACTCTGACCAGCACTCAGCTGCCCTGGAATCCTGTTCAAATGCAGATTCTAACTCAGAGCTGAGTGGGGCCCAAGACTCTGCATTCCCAGAGGGTGCTGTTGGTCCAAGGTCTGCACTTTGAGAAGAAGGTCTGGAGATTCTGACCAGCGGCCCCTCCCACTTGGTTAAGTCAGTCTCACTGGCCGCCATCAGACAGGCTTGGCCTTGCCGGAAGGGGTAGGAGAGCTTGCCAAGAGCCCTTGCCTGTCTGTCACTATGAAGACAGTGGGATTGAAAGATCCTGGAATAGAATCTTCCCTCACTTGCCCTTGGCCATTAAGGGCCCTCTGGTCCTGTAAGCTAACATTTCGAAAAGAATAATAAAATAAATAAGTCAAACCCTCTGCCGGAGCATGTGATGTCCAAGAGCTGCACTTGGCATTACTTTGCAGGTCATTTACCCAGTAATTTGTTCAATGTCAAATGTGCCCTTTGCCTCCAGAACCCCGGTCCTGATCTTTCCCCTTACTTTGGGGGACGGGGAGGGGCAGCATTGAATTAAACCAGTCTTATCTAGAGGGAGGATGGCATTTGCCCTGAGTGACATCTTTATGTTTCTCTGCAAATCCCTGTGTCTTGGAGGAAAACAATATCAACGGAATAGTCAGCTACTAAGATGGCTGGAGTTGGGAGACTTTCTGCAGCCTGGGCTTGGTATTGGAGGGACTAGAAACCAAGTAGGGGATGTGGGGCCAGCGTCAGCCACGGACACCCTAGACGACTCCTCCCCACCTTACCCCCGTCCTCTCCACACCTAGGACTGTCCTTGAAAGAGCCCGCATGGGAAATGGCAAGTCTGCCCTGAAGTTGTCAACTCAGAACAGGAAACTCAGGATGGAGCCCGGATACCTAGTGGAGACCCCCCCAACCCTCAATGCACCTTCGCTTGGAGTCAAGGAGAGATGGGGCACACGGATGAGCTCTCCCTTCCTGTCGGTTTACCCTCAACAGAGGTTACTGCCTCTGGGAAGGTATTCTGTCCTCCTGTTTACATTCTATTCTGGTTCTTTCTCCCAGCTCAGTCTCTCAGGAGCCCCGAAAGCAGGAGCCCCTGGAAAAGGCAGAGGAGCCCAGCCCGCGGGGCGCTTCCCCCTCCTGCCCACACCAGCCGTGGCAGCCACGTGTTCTCTGAAGCTGTCAGCGGAGAGAGAGCGAGAGAGGAGAGGGATTCTGTCTCTCTCACTTCTTGAGAAATGAAAGCCACCCGGAGAGTCAACTCTGTCCAAACATTTTTTAAAAAGGGAGGGGTTGGTCTAGAGGGGTGTCAGTGCTATCTCTGCTTTTCATTTGCAGCAAGGGAGGGGAGAATGTTAAATATTAAACGGAACAACTGGTTTCCTAAGACGGTGTAATTATCCTCAACAGCCATCTGCCATCTCCCTTTTTCCAACGCATTCACGCTGCGTTGAGCACAGCAAACAAGGACCGGCTACACGGGCGTCGCGAACTTTTGTTTCGGGGACCGCCTCCCGCAACAAAGCTGTAGGCGTAGGCGATAGGGGAGGGGGACGCGCGCAAGATCCCAAGTTCTGTCACTTGTCCAGCCTGCCTGGGTCTTAAAGCAGAAAGAGACTAATGTAGACTTGAGTGATGGGATGGGGAGGACATAAAAAAGTAGAATTAGACTTAGCTTGGAAACTATAGTCATTGGGGAAATGTCACATGTCCAGGGCAGGTGGCAGAGACATCAAGTACTACAAGGGGGCTAAGGGCAGTTGAAAGAAAATGGATTTTTCATCAAGAAACAAGTAGAAGCTGGGAATCAAGGGGTCTGCCCCCACCAAGAGAAACCGCCCACCCCCAAAGAAAAGCTATTCATAGGAAATTGGAAGGGGGGGGGGAGTCATTGGGTTTCTACCTTTGCATATGCAGGTAATGTTGCAGCAAGGAAATAAAGATTAGACTGCCTGCAGGACTCTGCCCCCAGGATCCTGTATCGCTCACTCACCTGTATCGCATCGGCTCCGGGGCTCAGGCTGTGTGGTTACTGGGCGGCGCAAAGAGTCCTCCAGCTGCCCTGAGGGTCCCACCTTGTCAGCACCCAGGGCTCCAAGCCAGCTGAAGTCCACGCCTCCATTGCCTGCCCAATGGAAAGGAAAAGGGGGCCCCCCGAGAGAGGAGAGAAAGGGGGTGCCAAGAGCAGCTGTTCTTCGAGCTGAGGGCTCCCCACAAAGGCAGGCACCAAGTGGGGCTGCTGTGCCAGCTGCCAGGGGGGAGAAAGCGAAGGAGGAGGAGGTTTCCTAGATGCTGGGAGGAGACAGGGGAGAACCAGCGTCACATCAGCTCCGGATCATCTCCAGCAAAGTACTGCACAGGAACCCAGCACAGGGAGACAAATCCAGCCCCCCCCCCCACCCGCCTCCGTCCTCACATTGCTTCTCAGAGGAAAATAAAGGGAATTCTTACTCTCGTCTCTCCAGCCCTTAACACTGCACCTCAACCTCCCAGCACAGGGCAGGACCCTAGTCTCTGGAAGGATGCTGTTTATCACCCCCTCTACCTCCTTTCAGACCGGCTTCTCTTAAGGAGCAGAGGAAAGGTGGTAACAGGAGAGCTCTTTCTCTTCCACTTAGGGGGTTTGCGGAGGGGGGTGTTTGAGGAGGTGGCATGTGTAACAGGCGTGAAGCAGCAGGAATATGGAATCACACTTATAATTTAACCATCTCCCCTCCGCCAGATTGCAACCTACATTATTGATGCCCTTACAAAAACAATGCTAACCGCCTCCCCCAAGTCTTTTCTGTTCACTCTCAAAACAGCTTCTCCTTACCACCCCACTACCTCCTCCCTTAAGGCGGAGGGGGTTGTATTATCTGAACACAAAGACAGAGAGAGGAAAATTGGAGTCTTTAGATGCAAAAAGGCAATTGATTGCAAGTTTCACAGGTTTGTTTGCTGCATGCGTAGAATTAGGTTCCCAAAACTGGGGTGACCCTCTTTCTCTTTTTAAAGGGGGCTCCTTTTAAAGGTGAGCAGTATGTTTTTCTTGTAAGAGGCATCTAGGGCAGAGAGAAGCCCCATGTTTTTCCCAAGGTGGAGTCAAAGTGGGAGGATCTACCTCACGGGGGAAAGTGGCATCGTTTAGACAGTTAGGAGCAATCAAACCTGGGCTGGGTGTTAGGGGATCTTAAAGAATTAGGGTTCATTTTATAAAGCCTGTTAGTAGTATTTTGATTATGTTGGTTTTTTTAGTCTCTATGTGTTAGAGAAGCATATTGAAGTATTTATGGGTGAGGTGATGGGTCGTTTCCAGGAAACCATCAAAACATCCATTGACTGATGAATAAATAAACAAAACGTGGTCCCTGTGTAATAGGGAAGTCACAAATGTGACTTCATATTGGGTCTGTTTCCTTTACTTTAACCTTTGTATTCTGTTGCTTTTGCTACCAGTTAAGAATGTTGCCTGTAGACTGAAATATACCGGATAGCCCATTCTCAAGGCTCTGACCTTTAAAAGTATAACACTTTTCCATTCATATAGAGATAAAAAGTCACAGAACAGAAAATATCATTTGTCTTGGAGGTTTACAGAAACATCGTGACCTGACCTACGTGGACAGATGCAAGAACAAAGGATTCTGGCACCAAGAAGTTTGTAGCAACAACCCCCTCTCCTTTCAGTATAAAAGAAGCCTGAATTCTAACTCGGGGAAGATGGTTCTTTGGAATACGAGTCCGCCATCTTCTCAGCCTGCTGGCTTTCCAAATAAAGTCTCTATTCCTTGCCCCAACAACTTGTCTCTCGATTTATTGGCCTGTCGTGTGGTGAGCATTAGGAGCTTGGACTCGGTAACACCTTTGCGCAATGGAATATTATTCAGCCATTAAAAAGAAAGAAGCGGACCGGGGGCAAGATGGCGGAAGAGTAAGACGCGGAGATCACCTTCCTTCCCACAGATACAGTAGAAATACATCTACACGTGGAACTGCTCCTACAGAACACCCACTGAACGCTGGCAGAAGACGTCAGACCTCCCAAAAGGCAAGAAAATCCCCACGTACTTGGGTAGGGCAAAAGAAAAAAGAAAAACAGAGACACAAGAATAGGGACGGGACCTGCACCAGTGGGAGGGAGCTGTGAAGGAGGAAAGGTTTCCACACACCAGGAAGCCCCTTCGCGGGCGGAGACTGCGGGTGGCGGAGGGGGGAAGCTTCGGAGCCACGGAGGAGAGTGCAGCCACAGGGGTGCGGAGGGCAAAGCGGAGAGATTCCCGCGCAGAGGCTCGGCGCCGAGCAGCACTCACCAGGCCGCGAGGCTTGTTTGCTCAGCCGCCGGGGCGGGCGGGGCTGGGAGCTGAGGCACGGGCTTCGGTGCTGGCCGGGAGGGAGTCCGCGAAAAAGTCTGCAGCTGCCGAAGAGGCAAGAGACTTTTTCTTGCCTCTTTGTTTCGCGGCACTCAAGGAGAGGGGATTCAGAGCGCCACCTAAACGAACTCCAGAGACTGGTGCGAGTCGCGGCTATCAGCGCGGACCCCAGAGGTGGGCGCGAGCCGCGGCTAACAGTGCGGACCCCAGAGACGCGCAGGAGACGCTAAGGCTGCTGCTGCCGCCACCAAGAAGCCTGTGTGCAAGCACAGCTCATTCTCCACACCTCCCCTCCCGGGAGCCTGTGCGGCCCGCCACGGCCAGGCTCCCGTGATCCAGGGACAACTTTCCCGGGAGAACGCACGGCGCGCCTCAGGCTGCTGCAACGTCACGACGCCTCTGCCGCCGCAGGCTCGCCCCGCATCCGTGCCCCTCCCTCCCCCCCCCGGCCTGAGTGAGCCAGAGCCCCCGAAGCAGCTGCTCCTTTAACCCCGTCCTGTCTGGGCGGGGAACAGACGCCCTCAGGTGACCTACACGCAGAGGGGGGCCAAATCCAAAGCTGAACCCCAGGAGCTGTGCGAACAAAGAAGAGAAAGGGAAATTTCTCCCAGCAGCCTCAGGAGCAACGGATTAAATCTCCACAATCAACCTGATGTACCCTGCATCTGTGGAATACCTGAATAGACAACGAATCATCCCAAATTGAGGAGGTGGACTTTGGGAGCAACGATATATTTTTTTTCCCCCTTTTTCTCTTTCAGTGAATGTGTATATGTATACTTCTGTGTGTGATTTTGTCTGTATAGCTTTGCTTTTACCACTTGTCCTAGAGTTCTGTCTGTCCATTGTTTTTTTTTTTCAGTATAGATTTTAGCACTTGTTATCATTGCTGGATTTGTTTTTTGGTTTGGTTGTTCTTTTCTTTCTTTCTTTTTTTTATTACTTTTTAAATTTTTTTAATAATTATTTTTTATATTAATAGCTATTTTATTTCATTTTATTTTATCTTATTTTATTTTACTTTATCTCCTTCTTTCTTTCTTTCTTTCTTTTTTTCTCCCTATTATTCTGAGCTGTGTGGATGACAGGCTCTTGGTGCTCCAGCCAGGCGTCAGGGCTGTGCCTCTGAGGTGGGAGAGCCAAGTTCAGGACATTGGTCCACCAGAGACCTCCCGGCTCCATGTAATATCAAATGGTGAAAGCTCTCCCAGAGATCCCCATCTCAACACTAAGACCCAGCTCCACTCAATGACCAGCAAGATACAGTGCTGGACACCCTATGCCAAACAACTAGCAAGACAGGAACACAGCCCCAGCCATTAGCAGGGAGGCTGCCTAAGGTCATAAATAAGGTCACAGACACCCAAACACACACCAGTGGATGTGGTCCTGCCCACCAGAAAGACAAGATCCAGCCTCATCCACCAGAACACAGGCACTAGTCCCCTCTACCAGGAAGCCTACACAACCCACTGAACCAACCTTAGCCACTGGGGGCAGACACCAAAAACAACAGGAACTACGAACCTGTAGCCTGTGAAAAGGAGACCCCAATCACAGTAAGTTCAGCAAAATGAGAAGACAGAGAAACACACAGCAGATGAAGGAGCAAGGTAAAAACCCACCAGACCTAACAAATGAACAGGAAATAGGCAGTCTACATGAAAAAGAATTCATAATAATGATAGTAAAGATGATCCAAAATCTTGGAAATAGAGTGGAGAAAATACAAGAAACGTTTAACAAGGACCTAGAAGAACTAAAGAGCAAACAAACAGTGATGAACAACACAATAAATTAAATTAAAAATTCTCTAGAAGGAATCAATAGCAGAATAACAGAGGCAGAAGAACGGATAAGTGACCTGGAAGATAAAATAGTGGAAATAACTACTGCAGAGCAGAATAAAGAAAAAAGAATGAAAAGAATTGAGGACAGTCTCAGAGACCTCTGGGACAACATTAAATGCAGCAACATTCGAATTATAGGGGTCCCAGAAGAAGAAGAGAAAAAGAAAGGGACTGAGAAAATATTTGAAGAGATAATAGTTGAAAACTTCCCTAATATGGGAAAGGAAATCGTTAATCAAGTCCAGGAAGCACAGAGAGTCACATACAGGATAAATCCAAGGAGAAACATGCCAAGACACATACTAATCAAACTATCAAAAATTAAATACAAAGAAAGAATATTAAAAGCAGCAAGGGAAAAACAACAAATAACATACAAGGGAATCCCCATAAGGTTAACAGCTGATCTTTCAGCAGAAACTCTGCAAGCCAGAAGGGAGTGGCAGGACATATTTAAAGTGACGGAAGAACCTACAACCAAGATTACTCTACCCAACCAGCATCTCATTCAGATTTGACAGAGAAATTAAAACCTTTACAGACAAGCAAAAGCTAAGAGAATGCAGCACTACCAAACAAGCTTTACAACAAATGCTAAAGGAACTTCTCTAGGCAAGAAACACAAGAGAAGGAAAACACCTACAATAACAAACCCAAAACAATTAAGAAAATGGTAACAGGAATATACATATCGATAACTACCTTTAATGTAAATGGATTAAATGCTCCAACCAAAAGACATAGACTGGCTGAATGGATACAAAAACAAGACCCATATATATGCTGTTTACAAGAGACCCACTTCAGACCTAGGTACACATACAGACGGAAAGTGAGGGGATGGAAAAAGATATTCCATGCAAATGGAAATCAAAAGAAAGCTGGAGTAGCAATTCTCATATCAGAGAAAACAAACTTTAAAACAAAGACTATTACAAGAGACAAAGAAGGACACTACATAATTATCAAGGGATCAATCCAAGAAGATATAACAATTGTAAATATTTATGGACCCAACATAGGAGCACCTCAATACATAAGGCAAATACTAACAGCCATAAAAGGGGAAATCGACAGTAACACAATCATAGTAGGTGACTTTAACACCCCACTTTCACCAATGACAGATCATACAAAATGAAAATAAATAAGGAAACACAAGCTTTAAATGATACATTAAACAAGATGGACTTAATTGATATTTATAGGACATTCCATCCAAAAACAACAGAATACACTTTCTTCTCAAGTACTCATGGAATATTCTCCAGGATAGATCATATCTTGGGTCACAAATCAAGCCTTGGTAAATTTCAGAAAATTGAAATCTTATCAGGTATCTTTTCTGACCACAGTACTATGAGACTAGATATCAATTACAGGAAAAAAATCTGTAAAAAATACAAACACATGGAGGCTAAACAATACACTACTTAATAACCAAGAGATCACTGAAGAAATCAAAGAGGAAATCAAAAAATGCCTAGAAACAAATGACAATGAAAACACGATGACCCCAAACCTATGGGATGCAGCAAAAGCAGTTCTAAGAGGGAAGCTTATAGCAATACAATCCCACCTTAAGAAACAAGAAACGTCTCAAATAAACAACCTAACCTTACATCTAAAGCAATTAGAGGAAGAAGAGCAAAAAAAACCCCAAAGTTAGCACAAGGAAAGAAATCATAAAGATCAGATCAGAAATAAATGAAAAAGAAATGAAGGAAACGATAGCAAAGATCAATAAAACTAAAAGCTGGTTCTTTGAGAAGATAAACAAAATTGATAAACCATTAGCCAGACTCAAGAAAAAAAGGGAGAAGACTCAAATCAATAGAATTAGAAATGAAAAAGGAGAAGTAACAACTGACACTGCAGAAATACAAAGGATCATGAGAGATTACGACAAGCAACTATATGCCAATAAAATGGACAACCTGGAAGAAATGGACAAATTCTTAGAAATGCACAACCTTCCGAGACTGAATCAGGAAGAAATAGAAAATATGAACAGACCAATCACAAGCACTGAAATTGAGACTGTGATTAAAAATCTTCCAACAAACAAAAGCCCAAGACCAGATGGCTTCACAGGAGAATTGTATCAAACATTTAGAGAAGAGCTAACACCTATCCTTCTCAAACTCTTCCAAAACATAGCAGAGGGAGGAACATTCCCAAACTCATTCTACGAAGCTACCATCACCCTGATACCAAAACCAGACAAAGATGTCACAAAGAAAGAAAACTACAGGCCCATATCACTGATGAACATGGATGCAAAAATCCTCAACAAAATACTAGCAAACAGAATCCAACAGCACATTAAAAGGATCATACACCATGATCAAGTGGGGTTTATCCCAGGAATGCAAGGATTCTTCAATATATGCAAATCAATTGATGTGGTACACCATATTAACAAATTGAAGGAGAAAAAGCATATTATCATCTCAATAGATGCAGAGAAAGCTTTTGACAAAATTCAACACCTACTTATGATAAAAACCCTCTAGAAAGTAGGCATAGAGGGAACTTACCTCAACATAATAAAGGTCATATATTACAAACCCAAAGCCAACATCGTCCTCAATGGTAAAAAACTGAAACCATTTCCACTAAGATCAGGAACAAGACAAGGTTGCCCACTCTCACGACTATTATTCAACATCGTCTTGAAAGTTTTAGCCACAGCAATCAGAGAAGAAAAAGAAATAAAAGGAATCCAAATCAGAAAAGAACAAGTAAAGCTGTCACTGTTTGCCGATGACATGATACTATACACAGAGAATCCTAAAGATGCTACCAGAAAACTACTAGAGCTAATCAATGAATTTGGTAAAGTAGCAGATACAAAATTAATGCACAGAAATCTCTTGCATTCCTATACACTAATGATGAAAATCTGAAAGAGAAATTAAGAAAACACTCCCATTTACCATTGCAACAAAAAGAATAAAATACCTAGGAATAAACCTACCTAAGGAGACAAAAGACCTGTATGCAGAAAATTATAAGACACTGATGAAAGAAAGCAAAGATTATACAAATAGATGGAGAGA
Source organism: Balaenoptera acutorostrata (assembly GCF_949987535.1). Classification (NCBI taxonomy): domain Eukaryota; kingdom Metazoa; phylum Chordata; class Mammalia; order Artiodactyla; family Balaenopteridae; genus Balaenoptera; species Balaenoptera acutorostrata. Next base: position 176,942,503 of record NC_080065.1, read on the forward strand.
TATACCATGTTCTTGGATTGGAAGAATCAACATTGTGAAAATGACTCTACTCCCCAAAGCAATCTACAGATGCAATGCAATCCTTATCAAACTAACACTGGCATTTTTCACAGAACTAGAACAAAAAATTTCACAATCTGTATGGAAACACAAGAGACCCCGAATAGCCAAAGCAATCTTGAGAAAGAAAAACGGAGCTGGAGGAATCAGGCTCCCTGACTTCAGACTATACTACAAAGCTACAGTAATCAAGACAGTATGGTACTGGCACAAAAACAGAAATATAGATCAACGGAACAGGATAGAAAGCCCAGAGATAAACCCATGCACAGATGGTCACTTTATCTTTGATAAAGGAGACAAGAATATACAATGGAGAAAAGACAACCTCTTCAATAAGTGGTGCTGGGAAAACTGGAGAGCTACACATAAAAGAATGAAATTAGAACACTCCCTAACACCATACACAAAAATAAACTCAAAATGGATTAAAGACCTAAATGTAAGGCCAGACAATATAAAACTCTTAGAGGAAAACATAAGCAGAACACTCTATGACATAAATCACAGCAAGATCCTTTTTGACCCACCTCCTAGAGAAATGGAAATAAGAACAAAAATAAACAAATGGGACCTAATGAAACGTAAAAGCTTTTGCACAGCTAAAGAAACCATAAACAAGACCAAAAGACAACCCTCAGAATGGGAGAATATATTTGCAAATGAAGCAACTGACAAAGGATTAATCTCCAAAATATACAAGCAGCTCATGCAGCTCAATATCAAAAGAACAAACAACCCAATCCAGAAATGGGCAGAAGACCTAAATAGACATTTCTCCAAAGAAGATATACAGATTGCCAACAAACACATGAAAGAATGCTCAACATCATTAATCATTAGAGAAATGCAAATCAAAACTACAATGCGATATCATCTCACACCAGTAGAATGGTCATCATCAAAAACTCTACAAACAATAAATGCTGGAGAGGGTGTGGAGAAAAGGGAACCCTCTTGCACTGTTGGTGGGAATGTAAATTGATACAGCTACTATGGAGAACAGTATGGAGGTTCCTTAAAAAACTAAAAATAGAACTACCATATGACCCAGCAATCCCACTACTGAGCATATACCCTGAGAAAACCATAATTCAAGAAGAGTCATGGGGCTTCCCTGGTGGCACAGTGGTTGAGAATCTGCCTGCCAATGCAGGGGACACGGGTTCGAGCCCTGGTCTGGGAAGATCCCACATGCCGCAGAGCAACTAGGCCCGTGAGCCACAATTACTGAGTCTGCGCGTCTGGAGCCTGTGCTCCGCAACAAGAGAGGCCGCGATAATGAGAGGTCCGCGCACCACGATGAAGAGTGGCCCCCGCTTGCCACAACTAGGGAAAGCCCTCGCACAGAAACGAAGACCCAACACAGCCATAAATAAATAAATAAATAAATAAATAAATAAATAAATAAACCCAAAGTTTAAGAAGAGTCATGTACCACAATGTTCATTGCAGCTCTATTTACAATAGCCAGGACATGGAAGCAACCTAAGTGTCCATCGACAGATGAATGGATAAAGAAGATGTGGCACATATATACAATGGAATATTACTCAGCCATAAAAGGAAATGAAGTTGAGTTATTTGTAGTGAGGTGGATGGACCAAAAGTCTGTCATACAGAGTGAAGTAAGTCAGAAAGAGAAAAACAAATACCGTATGCTAACACCTATATATGGAATCTAAAAAAGAAAAAAAAATGGTCATGAGGAACCTAGGGGCAAGACGGGAATAAAGACACGGACCTACTAGAGAATGGACTTGTGGATATGGGGAAGGGGAAGGGGAAGCTGGGACCAAGTGAGAGAGTAGCATGGACATATATACACTACCAAATGTAAAACCAATAGCTAGTGGGAAGCAGCCGCATAGCACAGGGAGATCAGCTCGGTGCTTTGTGACCGCCTAGAGTTGTGGGACAGGGAGGGTGGGAGGGAGGGAGATGCAAGAGGGAAGAGATATGGGAACATATGTATATGTATAACTGATTCACTTTGTTATAAAGCAGAAACTAACACACCATTGTAAAGCAGTTACACTCCAATAAAGATGTTAAAAAACAATAAATAAAATAAAATGGGCAAAAGAAAAAAAAGTCATTACAGGCTTATTTGGCCCCTGGGCTATAATTTGCTGACCTCTGGTGTATGTAAATCCCTTAGCATCTGCCACATATCAAGTGATTTTATTAATTCTGGGCTCTCCCGCTGGCAAGCTGTGTGACCTTGGACAAGTCACTTAAGCCTCCATCACACCCTGTTCAAAACTAGGATAATAATACTTGAGCAGGGTTGTTTTGACTATAAAATGAGACATCAGATATTAAAATGCATTGTGCACTCTAAAATGCAATGCAATGTAAGATGTTATTATTGTTAGTCTATGCAATTAGCATTGAATTTTCCTATTTTTTTTTTTAATTTATTTATTTATTTTTTGGCTGTGTTGGGTCTTCGGTTCATGCGAGGGCTTTCTCCAGTTGCGGCAAGCGGGGGCCACTCTTCATTGCGGTGCGGGGACCGCTCTTCATCGCGGCGCGCGGGCCTTTCACTATCGCGGCCCCTCCCGTTGCGGGGCACAGGCTCCAGACGCGCAGGCTCAGCAGCTGTGGCTCACGGGCCCAGCCGCTCCGCGGCATGTGGGATCTTCCCAGACCAGGGCTTGAACCCGTGTCCCCTGCATTAGCAGGCAGATTCTCAACCACTGCGCCACCAGGGAAGCCCCGAATTTTCCTATTTTTAAATCACATGACATATGAACATAAATAGCCATCTTGGTTTCCTTAAAAGTCCTTTGAAAATGTCCAAAATTTCTGCTTTTTCCTTTATGTGGATGAGACCATCCTGAGTCAACCAACTTTTAAACTCTTGTGTCTTTTGCAAGAGTTGGTGACCATGGATAGATTGGCCCCAACTATTCATTCCTTCCTGTATCCCTATCTTTGACACATCCTCATCGTGGGTGACATGTATTTCCTCAACGCTTGGCTTTGGACTTGCTTTGGTCAACAGCACATGGGCAGAAGTGGCAATAAGCCGGTTCCAAGGTTGGGCCTTAAGAGACCTCCCATGTTTCCACCTGCCCTCTTGCACCTCTGCTGTCACCATGAGCACAACTATCCCAGGAGAAGGATGAAAGACGCACGGAGCCGAGTCAACCAGCTGAGTCCCTGTCAAGTTTTGCCAACCTGGAAGACTCACAGGTGCATGGGGATATATGACTATTGCTTTAAACCACTGAGCTTTGGGGTAGTTTGTAGTGAAGCATAATTGCAATAATCCACTGATCCACTGGCCCAGAGAAGAAGCCCAAAACCTGTGAAATTCAAATACAACCAGACTGAATTAAAAGAAGAAAAGAAAGATGCTTCCCATTTATTTGCTTCTATAGTCTTTCAATGACATGAGCAGTTATATGCATGGGATCAAATAATGTTGGGCCATACTATACAAAAAAGAGATAACTAATAACGACCTACTGTATAGCACAGGGAACTCTACTCAATACTCTGTAAAGGCCTGTATGGGAAAAGAATCTAAAAAAAGGAGTGGATATATGTATATGTATAACTGATTCACTTTGCTGTACACCCGAAACTAACACAACATTGTAAACTGACTATACTCCAATACAAATTTAAAAAATAACAATAATGTTGGGCCATTGTACATTGAGATGGAGTAACCATTTTATCTCTTCTGCATGGTCTAGACATTGCTTCCATGTCTAAATGTCCTATGTACACAGCATTTAATCAAGGCACTTAGAGTGAATTTCTATGTGGACTTACTAAAGTATTGATCTAAGAATTTCAAAAAAAAAAAAAAAGAAAAGGAAGATGAAATTGGCCCAATAGCCAAAGTCTGGGCACCTTCTGAACAATTCCAATTGGTTTTCCAATTCTGCCTGCAAAAATGGTGCCTGAAGAGAGACATTTTAGAAGGCAATATGATGTGCTGAGCTAATCAGGAGACTGGGAGGACAACGGTCAGCCAGTCCAGAAGGAGTATCCAGAATGGTATTTCATTTAATTTCCACTTGGATTGGTTGCACCCACTGCAAGCAAGGCTGGAGAATGTATTCTAGCTGCATCCCTGAGAAGAAGAGGGGATGGATTTTGGTAAACGCTCAGCAGTCTCTGCCTCAATGATTTAATGTGTGGTGCGATCACCTAATAAAGTCTCTGGGAAATGGTAGGTGTCCAATAAATATGTTCCCCCCTTTTCTCTCCGCACTGAACTTTTAGTCACAAAACTAGGCCTTGGGGACTTCACACCTGCTCTTCCCTCTGCCTGAAATTCACTTGCCTCAGAGAGCCCCCAGCCTCACTCCATCACTTTGTTCAGGTCTCTGATGAAATACTGAAATGGAGCAGGACCCTATGGTCCTTCCCCCCATGTCCTCTGCCTGCCTTTTGTCTGTGGAAGAAAACTTTAGCCAAAGAATAAGTTTAATCAGAGAAGTGAGAAAATACAGAAACAAAGGAAAACAGTGAAACAGGACAAAACATTAATAGTTTAGTCAGTAAGCAAAGTCAAGGACCTTTAGTTCCTTCCCAAGGGCTATAGATAATATTCCAAGCCATATCCTGTGAGCTATCTTGTAGATACTGAAACCCCTACCAGGTAGAAGGAGTTAACTACATGATGAACAGACTGTAGCCATGATATAAGCTGCCACAATTCTGAGAACTGGTCTCAAGGAAATGGGAACAAACCGACCCCTGGAACTGAAGATTGTACTTAAAACCATCAAGATGGGGGAATCCATCCACTTGCGGTCCAGTGGTTAGGACTCCACTCTCTCACTGCCGAGGGCCTGGGTTCAATCCCTGGTCAGGAAACTAAGATCCCGCAAGCTTCTCGGCATGCCCCCCCCACAAAAAAAAACCAATCAAGATGACGTTGGTCAGATCACCAGATCACCGCATGACCAATTTCAAGATGACTGTCAGAGCTGACTGTGCTGTTTCTTCATGCAGCCCCCTCCCTCCATCTATAAAAGCTCTTGCCCACTGATTGTCGGGGGGGGGTGTGAGATGGCCTTTGGACAGGAGTCCGCCCTCCTCCACCCCCCTCAGTTGCTGGCATCCAAAATAAAGCAAACTTTCCTTTCCACCAACCTTGCCCCTTTATTGGCTTTTGAGCACTGAGCAGCCGGACCCCCACTTTCAGTAACAATATCACTCACTCGGAGAGGTCATTTCTGTACCCTACCTGAAAAACAGCCCTCATCACTTTCTAACCCCTTACCCTGATTTTCTTTGTTGACCTTTTCATAGTTGTGTTTATCACTACTTGATATTATATTATATATCTGTTTATTGTTAGTTTCCTCCCACTGGAACATGAAATCCAGAAGGCAGGGGCTTTGTTTCATTCATAGCTGCATTTCCAGCACTTGCAACTGTTTGTAACACAAGATGCTCAATAAATATATTTTGAATGAATGAATAAATAAGTGAATGAATGAATGAATAAAATAAGCTCCTTTAAAATATTTGTTGAATGGATGAATGAATGAATATTCCCCTTTGTTCTATGTCTCTTTAAATAACAAAAAAAGTTTCCACTCCTTCCTCTTTGAAGCAAGGAAAGAGGGTTTTGCTAAGTGAGGATAAGCTTTGTGTATGAGGCAGGATGTGGATGAAGAACTTGTGATTTCTAAGAGGAAAGAGAACATGATGTAAAAGTCTCCCCAGCACCAAGATCCATGCAAACTGCAGCTCATGTGGAGCAGGGAAGGACATCTCAGATCTCTGGACTGAGATGTATTAATCAGTATAGGCTAGGTTATGCTGCAATAACAAATATCTCCAAAATCTCGGTGGCCAAAATGGTAAAAGTGTATTTTCACTCATGTTAAAAGTCCTTCACAGATGAAAAGTTCTCCACAAACACTGTCATCCAAGGACCCAGACTGCTGAAGTCTCCACCAGCTCAAACAATGGCAGTTACCATGGCAGTGAAAAGGAAGATGGAGAATGGTGCCCCAGTCCTTAAATACTCCATAGAAGTGACTCACATCACTTCTGCTCATATGTCATTGGCCAGAGCAAGTCACATGGCTACACTAAACTTCAAGAGGGTAGAGAAAATTTATCCTCTTGTGTCTACGTATTAGTTAGCACTTTCTGTATAACAAACCATCCCCAAAATTAGTGGTTTAGAACAATAAAATGCTAGTTATTTGTCATAACTGTTTAGGTTAATTCAGTGGTTCATCTGATTTTGGTCAGGTCAGCGGATCTCTGCAGTCTTCTGGTGTTGTGGCTGGGTCTAGATGATTAGCATGGCCTCATTCATATCTGCTGGCAAGCTGAGTAGTCTGAGGGTTATTTGCTAGAAGAGCTCACCTCCACCCCATGTGGTAACACATCCTCCAGTGGACTAGCCTGAGCTTGTTTACATGGTGGCAGAAGAGTTGTAAGAAAGCAAGAGCAGAAACTACAAATCCCTTGAGGCCTAGAGTCAAAACTCTCCTGCTATCATTTTTGCCATATTCTAGTGGTCAAAGCAAGTCACATGACCCAGCCCAACTTCAGGGGTATGGGGAAATAGACTCCACTTCACGATGGGAGGAACTGCGAAAAATGTGTGGTCATTTGTGTCTACTACAGTCTGGAAGTTGAAAGCAACCAGATATTTGGAATGGTAATAAGGTGTCACTCACAGGATAAGTATGTGCTACTCCAACCAGACTGTTATGAGTGTTTCCACTCAAAAATAGGAGGCAACTGAAATAAGAGATGAGAAGGGAAGAAACTGCCATCACACCAGCTCTGCTGCATACAGCTAGGGCATCCCCTAGATTTGTGCAGTGCACAACCTGTACAACCAAAACATGATGTCCAGTCAATAGCTCCTCCTCCCATTCTTTTACTCACCTCCAGAGATGTGTTAGTGTAGAGCTCTGAGCTTGAACTGTCAAAATTCCTGTGTCAAGAGCTTTCACAGATCCTGGACCAAAAACACTATATCAGCTGCTTGGGCTTGCTATCACCTCTACCTGGTTCTCTTTTCTCTTTCTCTTCAATGACATCTATTTCTGACCCATCCCACCAATTCAACATCCAGCATTGGCTCTTTCTGGGTCTGTTGAGCCTGCCAGCCTTATGACTGGAACTACACCATTGGCTCTCTTAGATCTATAGTTTCCCGGCCCACCTTGAAAATTCTGGACTTGTCAGCCTCCATAATTGCATGAGCTAACTCTTTATAATAAATCTCTTTCTTTATATATACATCCTATTGGTTCTGTCACTCGGGAGAGCCCTGACTAGTACAGCAGGAGACAATAAAACCCAGTGATGTCATCTTTATAGATCAGCCTCTGAGGGCACAGAACAAGGTGGAAAACATGTGTAGCAGAATGGCAAATGGAGTTTAACCAATTTTTTAAACCAGTTTTTTTTTGCCAGGGCATCATCAGTTATTTTCTGAGTCCCTGTGATTCGGGTCACTTTTCTCAGCAGTCTGCTTGACCTGATTTTTCGTCTCCTCTGGCTACAAAAGGAAACAGATACAAAAGGGAAAATACATTCTTCAAGGAATCCCCAATAAATCTTAAGGACTGTTCCACATACACATTTACATCTATAGTGATGTCTGTTTTTGAGCCAGCTCTCCCAAAGGAAGGAAGAGGGTCATTATTTATGTTTCTCTTGGCCAAAGAGCAGACAGCTGGCCAAACTTATAATGCCCTCCAGAGTGGTGTAGGTCTCTCTCTCTCAGAGCCCCACAGCTAAAACTGCACACACAGAGCTGCTGAGGAAATATGACACCGTCCACCACCAGCACAGTGAACGCCTTTGCCATCCTCCCAGGCTAGGGAATTGCTGCTTATATATCCTGGGCAAAGTCCAATCACTTAGTTAGGAAGGGCAATCAGGAGAGAGGAAAGCAAGAGATGAAAATGTCACATGAAATGCCCTCATCCCTCACCCGTGTGAGCCAATCATTTAAACCAAGAAAGGACACACAGTGAAAGCAATCAAACTCTGAAATTGAATCTGTGGTCGGACTCCAAGTTTTGGCACCTCCTACCTTCATGATTTCTTTTTTTTTAATATTCAATAATTAATTTTTATTGGAGGGACTTCCCTGGTGGCCCAGTGGCTAAGAATCCGTGCTCCCAATGCAGGGAGCCCAGGTTCGATCCTTGGTCAGGGAACTAGATCCCACATGCTGCAACTAAGAGTTCTCATGCCACAACTAAAGATCCCACATGCTGCAACTAAATATCCCACATGCCACAACTAAGACTCCGCACAGCCAAATAAATAAATAAATAAATTTAAAAAATTTTTTATTGGAGTATAGTTGATTTACAACATTGTGTTAGTTTCTGCTGTACAGCAAAGTGAATCCTAGGTTGCTGTTTTAGTTTGCTGTCTCAGCCAGAACAAACTACAGTCGGCCCTTGGAATCCATGGGCTCTACATCTGGGGATTCAACCAATCCTTGGATTCAGGGACTCATGGATTAAGTCCAACTGTAAGAGATTTGAGCAACCACGAATTTTGATACCCACAGGGGACCTGAAATGAATGCCTCACAGATACTGAGGGAGGACTGTACCACAAACTGGGTATTTAAACAAACAAACAAAAAATATTATTTACTCATGGTGCTGGAGGCTAAAAGCCAAAAATCAAGCTGGCAACAGGACTGGTTCTTACTGAGAGCTGTGAGGGAAAGGTCTGCTCCAGCCTTTCTCCTTGGCTTCTAGATGGCTGCCTTCATGCTCACACGGCATTCTCCCTGTAGGTGTGTCTGTGACTGAATTTCCCATTTTTTATAAGGACATCAGTCACCTTGCATTATAGCCCACCCTAACGACCTCATTTTAACTAGTATGTCTGCAATGACCTTATTTCCAAATAAGGTCACAGTCTGAGATACTGGGAGGTAGGACTTCAAGGGAAGAATTTCAGGGATGCTATAGACTGAATATATCCCCCGAAAGTCATATGTTGAAATCCTAACCCCAATGTGATGGTATTAGGAGGTGAGGCCTCTGGGGTGGTGATTAGGTTATGAGGGTGGAGCCTTCCAGAATGGGATTCATGTCTTTATAAGAAGAGACCCCAGAGAGCTCTCTCATCCCTTCTGCCATGTGAGGACACAAGGAGAATACAGCCATTTAGGAAGCAGGACCTCACCAGATACTGAATCCGCTGGTGCCTTGATCTTGAACTTCCCAACCTCCACAACTGTGAGAAATACATGTCTGTTGTTTATAAGCCATCCAGACTGTGGCATTCTGTTATAGCAGCCTGAATGGACTAAGTCTCTGAGGAGACACAATTCAATCCATAACAATTACTCTGAGTCTCAGTTTCCTCCTTATAAAATAGGTTAAGAATTGTGAATGGGCTAATCTTGATGAAGTGATTATGAAATAAATGAGCACTTTATTTTTTTAAGTAAACACTTTAAATAGTGTCCCACACAAAGTGGGTCCTCAAAAAATGTTGGGCTAGTGAAAGACATGCCGAAGACTTCCAGGAGGAGACCAACGGTGGGACAGGACATGGAGAAAAGCCCGTCACTATATCAAGTCCCTACTGGATAACACGGAACACACTGTAACCAACTTTACTGAGATATAAATTATCTACAATACAAGGCATCCATCTGAAAAGTACAGTTTGATGACTAATGTATACACCACATAACCACCACCACCAAGATTCAGAACATGTCCATCACCCCAGAATTCCCTCATGCCCCTTTGCTGTCAACACCCCCATCCCTATTACCAACACCCCATCACTGTCTCCAGACCCTCACTGATCTGTTTTCTGTCACTATAGATTAAACTCATCTATTCTACAATTTTACATAAATGGACTCATACAGTATTTCCTCTTTCGTGTCCAGCTCCTTTCATACAACATAATGCTTTGAGATTCATCCACGTTGGTCTGTTTACCAGTATCTGTTCCTTTTTATTATATTCCATTGTATGGCTGGACCACAGTTTGTCCACTCACATGTTGATAGACATTTGGCTTGGTGCTAGTGTTTGACTATTACAAATAAAGCTGCTGTGAACAATCACATACAAGCCTTTGTGTGGACATGTTTCCATTTATCCTGGGTAAATACCCAGGAGCGGAATTGCCAGATCATAAGGTGAGCATACATTTAACTCCATAAGAAGCTACCACACTGTTTTCTACCAGCAGTGAGCACGTCACTCCCCAGCCTCGCCAGCAATTGGTATCATCTATCTTTTGGATGATAGCCATTCTAGTGAGTGTATAGTCATATCTCCCTGGGGTTCTCATTTGCATTTCCCTAATGGTTAATGATGTTGTACAAATATACATGCATGAGTGAGCTGTAAAGAAATAAAGGGTTGCCCAGGAGTCAGAGAAGAGACAGCTGAGAGTCAGGAGGTAGGCATGTGACATGGTCCTGAAAAAAGCTTGTAGAACATAATGGTGAGGGTGTATTATGGGCTTTATTGACTCTGCAAGGCAAGAGATGAGGCCTCATGTCCTTAGTGAATAGATGAATAGGAATTGACATTTTCTATATAGAGCTGGGACTCAGGTAGGGCCACACCCTAGGGGATAGGTACCAGGAAAACTTTGTCTACCAGCCCAGGGAGAATAAAAGGAAGCTTGTCTCTTCCTTGAACACACACACACACACACACAAATTTGATAATATCCAGTGTGGGCTAGGATGTGGAAAGACACATTAATTCATGCTGTTCTGGGGGTAAATATTTTATAACAGTGTTGGGAGGGCAAAGTTATACTAACATTATTAATATTTATATTATTAAAATGTTATTTAAAACCTAAACATGCATGCTTTATTTATTTATTTTTTTTGAAGTGTGTAGTATAAACTAACTAAAGGTAGCCTAAGCAAAATGATGATGATGATGATGATGATGATGATAAATGGGAAAGGACATGCCATACCTCATATAATGCAAGGTCAAGCATTCCTCTCACAGGAACTAGGACCAGTCATCAAAAAAAATCAGAGAAACTAACACAACATTGTAAAGCAACTATACTACAATAAAAATTAATTTTTTAAAAAAGCCATCAGAACCTGGTAGTTCTTTAATACCTACACATCAGCTTCAATCTTCTCACTCTGCATACATCCATATATTCATGCTCAATATTCTTTGAGCCCCTGCCATATGATGGCAGAATATATAGCACTGTGGTTAGCTATGTGAGAGGCAAATCTGTCTCTGCTTCTTTCTGACTGTGTGCTCTTGGGCAAGGGATTTAATCTCTCTGAGTCTCAGTTTTCTCATCTGAAAAATGGGAATAATCGTGGGACTTGAATTATAGGGCTGGTGTGAGAAAATGAGATAATAAATGCAGAGTGCCTGGAACACGGTAAGCACTCAAGATCGTTGGTGATTATTATTTTCTTGCATGCAGTATGTTGGGAAAGAAATAAAAATGATCCTCTTCCCATTGTGCTTTCCAATCAAGGGACCAATGGCTTAAACCAAAGAATAGTTTAGTCCCAATTCCAAAGGATAGTAAAGGCTCTGAAGTAGCCAGTTTGAGTGAGATACCCTACCCAATCTAATCAATGGTGGCAGGGGAAGTTAGGAGGGAGGAGCAATCACATTGCACCAACATGACTCCCTGGCCCATTCCTTTGGATGGGAGAATGATTCCCAAAGAGAGGGGTGGAGGTCATTGGATTGTAGACAAGTAGATACTCCAAAAGATATCCACTACAATCACCATTTTCTCAACATTTCATTTCTAGTGTTTACCCTAACCTAGAGAGACAATTGCACAAATGCTGAGAACAGCCTTGTATCAGTTACCTATTGCCACGATAATACTGCATAACAAATAAGCACAAAATATCGATGGCACACAACAGTAAGTTTGTTGCTCATATGTCTGGGGTCAGTTGAAAATCAAAGGGGTTTGCTGATCTTAGCTAGACTTTTTCACAAGATTGATGGTTGGCTGGTTGACCTTGGGGTGACAAGGGCAACTTGGCTATGCTCCGCATGTCTCTCATTGTCCAGCAGGTTACCCTGGGTGTGTTCTCATGGTGATGGCATTGGTGCAAGAGTAAGTAAGCCCAGTCACATAGGCACCTTTCATGCATCTTCTTACCAACACTCCATTGACCCAAAGCAAGTCATATAGTCAAGCCCACAGTCAAAGTGATAGGATGCTACAAAATTAATGGCAAAAGGTGTGGATACAGAGAAGCAGGAAGAATAAGTATCATTTTGGCAATCTACCACAAGCCTTGTTTGTAACGGCAAAAAAAAAACAAAACCAAAAACCTTGACGTAACCTAAATGACCACCAACAAAAAATATGTTAAATAGATTATACCACAACATGGAATGGCATCTGTATTAGTTTCTTATTACTGCTCTAACAAATTACCACAAACTTAGTTGCTTAAAATAGCATAAATGTATTGCCTGAAATGGGTTCCACCAATCTGAAACCTAATTGTAGGCAGGGCTGTGCTTCTCTCCGGAAGCTCTAGAAGAGAATCTATTTCCTCACATTTTCCAGGTTCTAGAGATGCATTCTTTGCATTCCTTGGCTCATAGCTCCTTCCTCCATCTTCAAAGGCAGCAATGTATCACCTTCAGAGACCTCTCTCCCCCTGTTTCCATTGTGACATTGCCTTCTGTCTCTAATCTCCTGCCTCCTTCTTATAAAGACCCCTGTGATTACATTGGACCCACCTGGATAATCCAGGATATCGCCTCATCTCAAAATCCTTAACTTAATCACATCTGCAAAATCCCTTTTGTCATATAAGGTAATATTCACAGATTCAGGGATTAACTCAGTGAAGGTGCATTATTTAGGATACCGCAGCATCCTCTGCAGTTGTGACATAAATGCATTAAAATCACAAGACATCCAATATATCTTATGAAGTAAATAAAGCAGATAACAGAACAGTATGTACAATATGTTCTAACTTTGAAAACTAATAGTAGTGTATACTTCTTTTTTTTTTTGGCTACGTTGGGTCTTTGTTGCTGCACGCAGTCTTTCTCTAGCTCCGGCAAGCAGGGGCTACTCTTCATTGCGGTGCGCGGGCTTCTCATTGTTGTGGCTTCTCTTGTTGCAGAGCACGGGCTCTAGGAGTGCAGGCTTCAGTAGTTGTGACACACAGGCTCAGCAGTTTTGGCTCGTGGGCTCTAGAGCACAGGCTCAGTAGTTGTGGCTCACAGGCTTAGCTGCTCTGCGGCATGTGGGATCCTCCAGGACCAGGGCTCAAACCTGTGTCCCCCACATTAGCAGGTGGATTCTCAACCACTGCGCCACCAGGGAAGCCCAGTAGTGTATATTTCTAAATAAATGTTTGAGAGGATTAATTGCAAATGACTAATATTAGTGAGCTCTTGGTGAAAGATTAATGGAGATCATTACCTTCCAGTTTTTGCATTTCTAAAGTATAGTCTTTCTTTCAATGTGTATAACTTTTAACAGTTATAAAAAAATTCAAAGGAAGATGAAATAGTGCTCTTTTAATCAGCTTTATTCAGGATAGTGTTGTCTTTAGCCAGTTAAAGTCAAGATTATAAACCTTTGCTATTCTCAAAAAGACAGGAGATAACAAATATTGGTAAAGATGTAGAGAAAAGGGAACACTTGTGCACTATTGGTGGGAATATAAATTGGTACAACCATTATGGAAAACATAAAAAAATTAAAAATAGAGCTACCGCACGATCCATCAATCCTACTTCTGGTATATATCCAAAGGAAATGAAATCTGGATCTTGATAAGATATCTGTACTCCCATGTTCATTGCAGTATTATTCACTACAGCCAAGATATGAAAACAACCTAAATGTCCATCAATAGATAAATGGATAAAGAAAATGTGAAGTTAAGTAAGGGGCCTGAAACCTAGTGACAGCAGCACTGAGCTGTAAGTTTTGTTTTGGAAACTTTAGAAAAAGCTTCCCTGATTTAATGTCACTTTTGGAGGTTGCAAAATCAACTGATGAGTATTATACTGGAAATACAGGTAAGTAGGAAGTAAGGGGATAAGATGTAAAACAGATTTGGCAGTCATGAGTATCTAAGTGATATTTGGTGCCAAAAGGCTGGATGAGCTCCCCTAGGGAGGTGAGGAGAAATATGTGTAGAGGAAAAGTAGGCAAATGGGGAGGGATGGGATAAAGAAGCAACTGAGGACAGCCAAAGGCAGAGCGGGAAAGAGCAGCATCCTGAAAGCCATGGGCTGGAGGAGATCCAAGGTGTGAGCATCGGGAATGCCAAGGGGTAAAAAAAATAATAATAAAAGTCAAGGAAGTTAGGGCTGAAAATTAGCCAAGGGCTTGAGCAAATATGAGGTCACTAGCGACCGTGGCAAGAACAATTTGAGAGGAATGGTGGATTGGAAGGCAAGCAGCAGTGGGTTTAGGAGGAAGTAGCATTGCAAAATGCAGATACGGCTCAAAACAGTTGGCTGAAAAAATGAATAATCATGCCTGATTGCTGCTGGGTTGTCATGACAACCAGCTAAGACAATGATGATGAATGCTCTTTCTTTAAATGACTTTTTTTATTGAGGTATAATTTATATACAGTCAAATTCACCCTTTATTAGTGTACAGTTCTATGAGGTTTGAAAAATGCACAAAGTCATGGAACCATCCCCAAAAGCAAGATATAGAAGAGTTCCATCACCCCAAACAGTTCCCTCATGACCCTTTGTAATTAACTCTTTCCCACACCTTCAGTCCATAGCAATCATTGATCGATCTGTCCCTATAGTTTTGTCATCCCCAGGAGATCATATAAATGGAAGTATACTATATGTAGTCATTTGATTCTGGGTTCTTTCAGCATAATACATATGAGATTCCTCCATGTTGTTGTGTCCATCACTATTTTATTCTTTTTTATTGCTAAATAATATCCTCTTGTATGTGAATTTACCTTGAAAAGTGTGAAACGCTATAGAAAATCGTAAGGACTTCTTACTCGGCAAAATATATGCATGCAGGTGGGGGAGTGTGTCTTAGTTTGGGCTCTCAGAGGCAAACTCTTAGACACTATTCACTGAAAGTAGTTGATTTTAGAGGTGGTTCCAGGGGACCCAGGAGGGGAATGGAAATTGAGACAGGGAAGGAAGGCAGCCAGTACAGAGCATGTTATCAAGCAAGTTACCACAGTGGGAAACTGGAACTCAGTCTCTCTGGGAGCCTCTGGGAAGCAGCATAGAATACAGATCTCAGTATTTTCCAACCAAGGAGCGAGAGAGCTGGGGTATTTATCCACCACTTCTTACCAGTCACTGGTTGACTGCACTCATGGAAGGTGTTCTTTCCCTGGCATTTCTGGCCTGACTGTGTAGATCACAGTGTGTGCCTCAAAGGCCAGAGAAAGTCTCAGACAAATGAATGCAGATGCTGGCCTTTGGAAGTTGGGCCAGGGTATGATGACTGAGGATGAGAAGAGAAAAACTGGGCATTGACAGCACCTACAATAGAGCAGATCCACAGTCAGATCATGAACTATCTTCTCTTAATTTTCATCTCTTTCTTGAGCTGTAAATATCAAATACTTTTATAGCGACTCAAGATGCTTTGCATGAAGACCTTCTAAGTCATCTGCACGTCCTCTAATTGGGCTTGTCACTCACAGCTAATATTGCTATATTTATAATTACTCTCGCCATATAGGGTCTAAAGGTTTATTTTTGGATCTGTGAGTCAGGCGTGCATACCCCAAGTATGCACGTTCATATCGTTATTTATCTGTCTCTTTGGAAAAACAAGATGTCATTTCCCCCTTCTTCATTCTCCTTGCTGTGCCTACATCTGACCCTTGTCTGGCAACATTCTTGTTAATATTAATTTTCATGAATATCTTCCATGAAGTTCATATTATTCCAAACATTCATAAATACATTGTTTCACTTAATCCACATGGTAACGTGAGGACAACAGGGACCTCCTGACTTTTAAGCATTTTACAGATGAGAAAACTGAGGCTCAGACTTATTAAAAATCACTTAAGTTCCCACTGGCTTGTTTAGGATGCTTCTGGTTGTGAATAAGTAAAATCTCAAACTGCATTGGACATAAAGAGAATTACTGGTTGCTATGGATTGAATTGTGTCCTCCTAAAATTCATATGCTAAAACCCTAACCCCCAATGTGACTGTATTTGGAGATAGGGCTCTTAGGAGGTAATTAAGATTAAATAAGATCATAAAGGTGGGACCCTAATTCAATAAGAAGTCCTAATAAAAAGAGGAAAAGAGAGTAATCACACTGTCTCCATGTTCTTGAACAAAGGAAATGCCATGTGTGGATACAGCAAGAAGGAGGCCATCTGAAAGCCAGGAATAAGAGCCCTCACTAGAAACTTAATTGACTGGAACATTGATCTTGGTCTTTTAGCCTCCAGAGCTGTAGTAAATAAATGTCTGTTGTTTAAGTCACCCAGTGGATGATACACCCAAGCAGACACCATAAATATAATAAATGAAAAGTAGAATGGGTTTTCAAGAGAGGCTTGGTATACTGGCTCAATGATGTCACCAATGGCCTAGTTTCTTCCCATCTCTCTGCCCTGCCCTTCATGGTGTGGGCCATCCCTATGGTCACAAGTTGGCTGCCAGCTGCCCTGGAACTCCATGCTTCCTGTTCACAACTGGAGAAAGAGATAGAATGTCTCTGTCCTGAGACGCACTCTGATTGGCCCAGCCTATATCACATGACCACCACTGAGCCAATGACGATAGACAGGTAGGTGGGTACCTTGAGGACAGCACTTGTGTGAATGTCTGAGAGTTGAATTGGCCAGTTTTTTTTCATGAACAATGATTTATTTAAAGAACAACTAACACGCTAACTCTGGTGATTCAGACCTGGGTGTTTGGCAGAAACTTTCTCAAAAATGAATGAAGTGGGCCTGCTGCTTCAAGGAAAACAACTGACAGTGATTGTTGCCAATAATGAAATTTGAGCTTTCAGGAGAAAATTAGAATTTTGGAAGTCATGTATTTGTCGCTGTGTTTGACAGTTTTCTAATATTGACTTTTCTGATGAGATTGGTGGTGATATTAAGAAATGGATTTTTTTTATCATGTAATGAAATGTGTAGATGTTTGGAAAATCTACATAACTTAGTGAACAAATATTTTCCAAAAGACCAATGCATGATGTCATAAAAAGTGCAAGGTAGACCAATGGATTTTAATAAAGCAGAACCCGTTGAAATGGTGATTGCTCACTACAGCTAACCTTTACAAAACTACCACTCTTTGAATTTTAGTATAGTATAAAAAAGAATTCCTGAGTTCCTGAAAAGGGTATTGAAATGCTTTTTCCTCCCTTTTCCAACTTCATCTTTGTAGATTTTCTTCATAGACTTGGACTGAAACAAAATATCACAACAGAGTGATAAGATAGTTTCACAAATGAGAATACTGATGTCTTCTATTAAGCCTGACATTAAGGAGATTTGCAAATATGCAAAGTAATGCCACTTTTCTCACTAAATTTTTTTTTTTTGGCTGCATCTGGTCTTAGTTGCGGCACGCAGGCTCTTTGTTGCGGTGCACAGGCTTCTCTCAAGGTATAGGCAAGATTGGTTCCTTCTGAAGCCTCGTTTTTAGTTTGCAGACAGCTTCTTTCCTGCTGTGTCCTCACATGGTCATCTCTCTGTGCATCCACATCCCTGGTGTCTCTCTGTGTGTCCAAATTTTTTCTTGTAAGGGCACCAATCAGACTGAATTAGGGCCCAATAAAATGGTCTCATTTTAACTTAATTACCTCTTAAAAGGCCCTATCTCCCAATACAATCACACCCTGAGGTACTGGGGGTTAGTGCTTCAACATATTAATTTGAGGGGCAGACACAGTTTAGCCCATAACACCATGGTTTCATTCATCAAACCAAGTTTGAAATAATATTTGCTGGAGAAATGAAAAATAATTGGTCTAAAACCATCTAGATAATCCCATTGGCATTTTCATGTGTGTGTGTGTGTAGTTATATAATTCAAAGAGTACAAAAAGTCCCCAAAGAAAGGGAAAAACTTCTATATGTACCTCACCTCTAATTCTTTCATTAAAGATAATGTATTTATTAGGTTACTAAGATAAGCTGCTGTAACATAGAGGCTCCACAATGGAAAGGCTTAATGAAAATAGTGTCATTTCCCTTGCAAAATAGTCCAGACAGGGAAGTCCTGGTTCATGGGTGGCTCTGCTCCATGTGTCACTCAGGGACCCAGATTCTGTCCATCTTATTGCTCTTCATTCTCTAAGGTGTTGTCCTCAATTCAAAGTTTGAAGCTGTCTTCTGGATCATGGGAAGGGGACATAGGGGACATTTCATGTGGCAGATTTCCAAAGATGGCCTCAGTAATATCCATCTCCCATCCCACGTGCTCTTTTAACAATGTCACCTTGGCACTCTCATGTGAGGTAGGATTCATGTCACCCTTCCTTGATCCTAGGTGGGCCTTTGTGACTGCCTCAACCAGTAAGTACAACAGAAATGACCCTGTGTGACTTCCAACACAATAAAGTCCAGGACAATAAAAATACCATGCACTTATGTCTTGTTCTCTTGAGGCACTTGCTCTTGGAATTCAACCACCATGTTGTAAGGAAGTCTAAGCAGCCACATAGAGAGGTCACTTGTACTGACCAACAGCCCCAACTGGGGTCCCCCCACAACCCCAACACTCAGCATCAACCACCAGACATGGAAGTGAGACATCAAACTTCCAGATGATTTTAGCCTCCAGCTGTTGAGTCACCTCAGTCTTTAAGCCTTCCCAGCTGAGGCCCAGACACCATGCAGCAAAATCAAGCCATCTTTGTCATGCTCGTCCTGAATTCTTGACTCACAGACTTTGATAGCACACAAAGTGGTTGTTATTTTATGCCACTATAACTTGAGGGTGGTTCGATAAATGATAGATAACCCAAACTTCCAGGAGTAGAAATTTTCTTATATCTTTTCTCCTCCCTGTGTTCCTACCTTTTTTTTATATACCTCTGCAATAATCTCATCATGGGCAGAACATATGTCCTCACCTCTTGACTTTCAGTTTAATCACATGACTTGCTTTGGCCGAGAGAAAAAGACAAAACAGATGGTATGCCATTTCTGAGCCTAGGCATCAAGAAGCCTTGAGTGTCTCCCCTTGCTTTCTTGTGCCTCTGCCATTGTCGTGGGAAGGACATGCCCAGGCTTGCTAATCCATTGGTGCTGAAAAAGAATGAGAAACATGGGGAGTAGAATTCAGTTGCCCCAGTCAAGGTCAGTCAACCTGTAGAAATAAATGAAAATAGGTTATTGTCATTTTAAGCCCCTGCATTTTGGGGGGTTTGGCTACACAGCATTTTTGGCAATAGCTAATTGATACAGCAGACATTGCATGTATCACTTCTGCTTATATCCCATTGGTGATAACTTAATCATAGAGCCACACCTGGCTCCAAGAGAGGCTGGGAAAGGTATTTTGGCAGCCAGGTGTTCAGTTTAACTAAATTATGTGGAAAATGGAGATGGGATTTTGGTAGACATCAATTGCTGCCATGGGTAGCTGCTCTTAACAATGTGTTATTACTTCAAATATAAAACATCTTAGGCATCATGTCAATTAATTGTTTTGTCGCAAATACCAGACTCTGGCTTGAAAACGTGATATTTATTGGAAGGATATTGGGGTCCACAGAATTGACAAGGGCTGAAGAACCATCCTGGTGACACAGGCAGGAGTGAAAAGTACCACCTAATGCCAATAAGTAGAAGACACAACAACCATCTTTTAATATGGTCCCCAGACTAACAGCATCAGCATCACCTGGTAAATCCTTAGAAATACAGAACCTTGGACCCCACCCCAAAGATACTAAACTATAATCTGAATTTTAATGAGATCCCCTGGGAATTCATGTGCACATTAATTCTAAGAATCTGTGTTTTAGCAGACACCATCTGTCTGGGACCCCACTGCTGCCACCACTGTGTGAACAAATTCCCTAATGTCACTTAGGGTCACTCATTCAAAAGTCAAAGCCCCTTGGACTTCCCTGGTGGCACAGTGGTTAAGAATCCGCCTGCCAATGCAGGGGAAATGGGTTCAAGCCCTGGTCCAGAAAGATCCCACATGCCATGGAGCAACTAAGCCTGTGTGCCACAACTACTGAGCCTGTGTGCCTAGAGCCCATGCTCCACAACAGGAGAAGCCACTGCAATGAGAGGCCCGCCCACCACAACGAAGAGTAACCCCTGCTCTCTGCAACTAGAGAAAGCCCATGCACAGCAATGAAGACCCAACGCAACCAAAAATAAACAAATAAATAAATAATTAAAAAAAAAAAAGTCAAAGCCCCTTGGGACTTTCCTGGTAGTCCAGTGGTTAAGACTCTGTGCTCCCAATGCAGAGGACCCGGGTTCAATCCCTGGTCAGGGAAGTAGATCCCACATGCCGCAAGTAAAGATCCCGCGTGACCAAAACAGGAACATAGATCAATGGAACAGGATAGAAAGCCCAGAGATAAACCCTCACACATATGGTCACCTTATTTTTGATAAAGGAGGCAAGAATATACAATGGAGAAAAGACAGTCTCTCCAGTAGGTGGTGCTGGGAAAACTGGACAGCTACATGTAAAAGAATGAAATTAGAACACTTCCTAACACCATACACAAAAAGAAGCTCAAAATGGATTAAAGACCTAAATGTAAGCCCAGACACTATAAAACGCTTAGAGGAAAACATAGGCAGAACATTCTATGACATAAATCACAGCAAGATCCTTTTTGATCCACCTCCTAGAGAAATGAAAATAAAAACAAAAATAAACAAATGAGACCTAATGAAACTTAAGAGTTTTGCACAGCAAAGGAAACCATAAAAAAGATGAAAAGACAACCTTCAGAATGAGAGAAAATATTTGCAAATGAAGCAACTGACAGAGGATTAATCTCCAAAATATACAAGCAGCTCATGCAGCTCAATATCAAAAAAACAAACAACCCAATCCAACAATGGGCAGAAGACCTAAATAGACATTTCCCCAAAGAAGACATACAGATCACCAACAAACACATGAAAAGATGTTCAATATCACTAATCATTAGAGAAATGCAAATCAAAACCACAATGAGTTATCACCTCACACCAATCAGAATGGCCATCATCAAAAAAACTAGAAACAATAAATGCTGGAGAGGGTGTGGAGAAAAGGGAACCCTCCTGCACTGTTGGTGGGAATGTAAATTGATACAGCCACTATGGAAAACAGTATGGAGGTTCCTTAAAAAACTAAAAATTGATCTACCATATGACCCAGCAATCCCATTACTGGGTATATAACCTGAGAAAACCATAATTCAAAAAGAGACATGTACCACAATGTTCATTGCAGCACTATTTACAATAGCCAGAACCTGAAAGCAACCTAAATGTTCATCAACAGCTAAGTGGATAAAGAAGATGTGGCACATATATACAATGGAATATTACTCAGCCATAAAAAGGAATGAAATTGAGTTATTTGTAATGAGGCGGATGGACCTAGAGTTTGTCATACAGAGTGAAGTAAGTCAGAAAGAGAAAAACAAATACCGTATGCTAAGGCATATATATGGAATCTAAAAAAAACGGTACTGATGAACCTAGGGGCAGAGCAGGAATAGAGACGCAGACGTAGAGAACGGACTTGAGGACACAGTGGGGGAAGGGGAAGCTGGGACGAAGTGAGAGAGTAGCATTGACATATACACACTACCAAATGTAAAATGGATGGCTAATGGGAAGCTGCTGCATAGCACAGGGAGATCAGCTCAATGCTTTGTGACCACCTAGAAGGGTGAGATAGGGAGCTGGGGAGGGAGATGCAAGAGGGAGAGGATATGGGGATATATGTATATATATAGCTGATTCACTTTGTTGTACAGCAGAAACTAACACGACATTGTAAAGCAATTATACTCCAATAAAGATGTAAAAAAAAAAAAAATCCCACGTGCTGCAACTAAGATCCAGTGCAGCCAAATAAATACATAAATAAATTTTAAAAACCGATTTTTTTTAAAAAAAAATCAAAGCCCCTTGGTGAGAGCAAAGAATCAGCTGAGCCCAAGTCATGTGATTTTCCCAGCCTCCGAGGGGCAGGAAGAGGGAAGCTACCGGCACCACCTCCCATCACGACAATCCAATTTGGGGGAATTCTCCCAAAACAAGAAGGAGAGTTGAATAAACGTTTATTATAGGCTTCTACTCATACGAATCTTCCTATATATTCCTTTTAATTTATTCAAAAGGAACCATATTGAGCCAATTGTTCTGCAACTTGCATATTTTCACATAATAATACACCTTGTGGAACTTTCCAGAATACACACTATGTAGATCTATGTCTTTCTTCTTAAGAACTGCATTGGTATTCTATTGTGTGGAGGTGCCTTAATTTGTTCAAACAGTGTTTAAGATGTCAAATGATGGATCCTTTCCAGTTTTTATCTACTTCGAACAAGGCTGCAATGAACATTCTTATCCCTGTATCTCAGCAAACTGTGTCAGAAGAGTAAATACCTAGCAATGAGATTGCCAGGTCAACGTATATGATAGCTATCATCTTTTTTTCTCCAGGAAAGTTGCACCAATTTATACTTTCATTAATAATGTAGAAGTCTACCCATTTCCCCACATCCTCACCAGCACTTGGTATTAGCGAACTTCTTAGTTTTTGCTAATTTGATAAGTATTTAAAGAATTCCCCCTGGAATACTGGTAATATTCTACATCCTATCTTAGATGGTGGTCACACAAGGGCATACACACGTAAAAACTCACCAAGCTGTCGCTGAAGATTTGCTTAAGTTTACTCAAGAAGAGAAACGTAATCACCATTAAAGCTTCTGCAGAAAGACAAGAAAATCACAGGATGGTTAGAAACCAGAAATAAAAGTCAAGCATATCTACATTTTGCTAAGTTAAATAAGTCAGTCACAAAAAAGACAAATAGTGTATGATTTCACTTTTATGAGGTAGAATAGTCAAATTCATAGTGACAAAGAATTGAATGGCGGCTGCCAGGGTTTGGGGGCAGGGAGAATGGGGAGGTATTGTTTGATGGGGATAGAGTTTCAATTTGAGAAGATGAGAAAGTTCTGGAGATGGATAATGGTGATGGTTGCACAAAAGTGTGAATATATTTAATGCCATTGAACTTAAAAATGGTTAAGATGGTAAATTTTATGTTACATTTATTTTACCACAATAAAAAAATTGGTAAAAAAAAATTCAAGCATCTCTAACTACTACCTCTTTGCCCTGAATACATTGTGTTCTTAATGCTTCTTGGGTAAATTTAGTATTCAGCTAGCCATTCTTTTTTTTTAATTGAAGTATAGTTGATTTACAATGTTGTGTTAATTTCTGCTGTACAGCAAACTGATTCAGATATATATATATATATTCTCTTTCATATTCTTTTCCATTATGCTATATTACAGGATATTGAATGTAGTTCCCTGTGCTATACAGTAGGACCTTGTTGTTTATCCATTCTATATATAATAGTTTGCGTTTGCTAATCCCAAACTCCAAATCCATTCCTTCCCCGCACCCCCCACCCCCTTGGCAACCACAAATCTGTTCTCTGTATCTGTGAGTCTGTTTCTGTTTCATAGATAAGTTCATTTGTGTCATAGTCTAGATTCCACATATAAGTGATATCATATGGCATTTGTCTTACTTCCCTTCAGCTAGCAATTCTGGACGTTAAATTTCTTCTGGATGCCCTTTACTCTCTCCTAACTCTATGAGGACAGTCTTTTCCTAACCCTAGGGACTGGTTGTCTCTTCCGCCTGGAGTGCTCCCACGACAACCACAGAGGATCTCTCAGAAACACAGGGCTGAGTGTCTTTCCAATGGCAGAACATCATGGAATTTCAGCATCACATGTATTACGAAATTGAAGAGCAGAAGTTCCTGGCCTTAGAAATCAGTGATCAGCCTAGGGACACATGGCACCTCTAAAAGGCCCCCAATCCAAACATCTGGTCTCAATTTAGGAAGCCAATTGGCCGTAGCTGGGAAATTTTCCTCCCTTCTGAATCATGAGGCTTTCCAAGTGACACATCGCCCAAAAGGACATAGGCATGAAGGATACATAAGCAGGGCAACAGAAGACTCTGGGAAGGGGATTCTTTTTTAATAATATTTCTTCCATTATAGAAGCTGTCTGAGTCCATTTGGGTTGCTATAACAGAATATCATAGATTGGCTGACTTTTTAAAAAAATCTTATTGAAGTATAGTTGATTTACTATGTTGTGTTAATTTCTGCTGTACAGCAAAGTGATTCAGTTATACATATATATTTTCATTATCGTTGATCACAAGATATTGAATATAGTTCCCTGTGCTATACAGTAGGACCTTGTTGTTGATTGACTGACTTATAAACAACAGACAATTATTTGTCCCAGTTCTGGAGACTGGAAGTCCAAGATCAAGGCACCAGCAGGTTCAGTGTCTGGTGAGGACCCACTTCTTATTCATAGATAGCATCTTCTCGCTGTGTCCTCACATGGTGAAGGGATGAGGGATCTCTCTAGGGTCCCTTTTATAAGGGCACTAATACCATTCATGAGGACTCCACCCTCCCAAAGGCCCCACTTCCAAATACCAATACATCGGGGATTAAGTTTCAACATATGATTTCGGAGGGACACAAACATTCATCCTATAACAGAAGAAATACTTACTAACCAGCTAAACTCTAAAAGATATAGAGAAATAAAAGCACCATTTGGGTAGAGAGATCCTATTTTTAACTGTGCAACACCCATTACCCCCTTTCTTTTTGATAGCTACAGCCTGATTTTCCTTTGGAGAACCACTCACCCCCATACTTTTCTCATTCCGTGTGGCCAGAATAAATCAGGTTGCATCTCTAGCTCCTGGGATAAGCTCAGCCCTCAGGAGGAGCCCATTCTCTGGCCTCTGAGATTGGTTCAAGGGTGGGAGGTGACCCAAACGGAACCAATCTGGTAATGCCAGGATTTTGACTGGAGCCAGCAGGAAAGAGATGAACTTTATCAATTGGTATGGATAAATTTAAATTTTAAAAGGGAATGTGAAATGATCAGGGTCCAGGATGCCAGCATGAGGGGTTAGTCTGCCTGAGAATGAAACCTGAGTGGAAAGATGGAAAGAGATCTTGTTTTGACAACATCCTTCAAGTATCTGGGTCCAACTGTGCCTGAAGCTAAATCTATCCATGAATGTTTAGTAATGTGAGCTCATTAATT
Organism: Balaenoptera acutorostrata; assembly: GCF_949987535.1. Taxonomy (NCBI): domain Eukaryota; kingdom Metazoa; phylum Chordata; class Mammalia; order Artiodactyla; family Balaenopteridae; genus Balaenoptera; species Balaenoptera acutorostrata. The sequence goes on from NC_080065.1 coordinate 176,967,856, forward strand.
CCATTGTTTTGTTGTTGTCAAAAGCAATACAATTTCTGGGTATTCCCTGGGGGTCCAGTGGTTTGGAATCTGTGCTTTCACTGCCGAAGGCCCGGGTTCAATCCCTAGTGGGGGAACTAAGATCCTGCAAGCTGCCAGGTGCAGCCCCCCCAAAAAAAGGCAATACGTATTCTATTTCTGACCTGAGCAACCAACACACCCATCTTCCAAAGCCAACCACTGTTAACTTCTTGGCATTTTTCTCTTAAGTCTTTTTATTCTTTGCACTATTATTTGGGCTTTGTGACCACACTGTATCCATATCTGTGTAGAGCTATAGTTTGTATTCGTTGGTTTTTGAAGCAATCATGCCATATAACACACAATCACAAAATTTGTCTTCCTTGTTTACAGGTATGAGAGTCAGCAGGTTTTGCGACAGATTCGAATTTCCTCTATGTATGACCATGCCCCATGTTCAAAGTCAATGGGAAAACTACAATAATCCAATTCAAGCAAGACTGCTAATGTGCTAATGGCCCAGACCTCAGGAATGAAAGTTTGGGTCACCCCACCAGGTAAAGAACCACGACCAACTGAGATGCTTGCTGAGGGCAAAGAGACTATGGAATGGGTAATAAAGGGTAATTATAAATACCAGCTATGACTATATGACCAGATACAGAAATGAGAACTATAACTGCTATATTTCTTTCTTATTTCAGTACAAATATGTTTTGTGCATATATTTATTAAGCAAATATCTTTGTTTTCTTTCTTTTCTTCCTTCTCGTGTCCTTTTATAAGATGTATTAACTTCCCATCATAATATATAAATATTGTTAACTTTACATCACAATATTTAAGTTGCAGAATATCAAGAAGAGTGAACATCACCCAAGGAGTTTGCATTCTTTTCTGGTTAATGGCTTAGTGCATTTTCAGTTGTTTGCAGGATAATTACAGCATATTAGGCAGAAATACAAATTTATTATTGTCTTTATTTGGATATTTAGTATGGTTTAAGAGATGTATATGGGTGCCAAGTTGTCAAAGAATAGACTGTGATGGTTAATTTTATGTGTCAATTTGTCTAGTTTATGGTACCCAGTTGTTTGGTCAAACACTAGTCTAGATGTTGCTGTGAAGGTATTTTGTAGATGTGACAATTTACAATCAGTTGACTTGAAGTTAATGATTATTGATAATGTGGGTGGGCCTCATACAATCAGTTGAAGATCATAAGAGCAAAGACTGAAGTTTCCTAGAGAAGAAGGAATTCTGCCTCAAGACCCAATATAAAAATATTTCCTGAAGGTTCCCCTGGTGACGCAGTGGTTAAGAATCTGCCTACCAATGCAGGAGACACGGGTTCAAGCCCTGGTCTGGGAAGATCCCACATGCCGTGGAGCAACTAAGCCCATGCACCACAACTACTGAGCCTGCGCTCTGGAGCCCGCGAGCCACAACTAGTGAGCCCGCGTGCCACAACTACTGAAGCCCGCACACCTAGAGCCCGTGCTCTGCAACAAGAGAAGCCACCACAATGAGAAGCCTGTGCACCACAACAAAGAGTAGCCCCCACTCACCGTAACTAGAGAAAGCCCGCACACAGCAACAAAGACCCAACATGGCCATAAATAAATAAATAAATAAATAAATTTTTAAAATTAAAAAAAATAAATCCTTCCTGAGTTTCCCACCTCCTGGCCTTTTTTACAGATTTCAAACTAAAGACCCTGACTTAAACTCTTGCCTCAATCATTCACCCTTCTTGAAACCACTTTATTCTCACAGCAAGTGGCAGAGTTGCAAGAGGGGTATGAAGAAAAGTAATTCTGCCCACTCTAGAGGGAGGTTCTGCAAAGTCACAAGAAAAACAATGCAAAAGTAAAAACATGAGGGTGTTCATTAGGGTCTGGCTAGGAAAATAGAGCTATAGAGCTTTCAAACAAAGGGAGATAAATACAGGGAATTGGTCATGCCTGGGTGACCAATGCCTGGGTGATTGGGGGGAAGCGGGGAGAAGCCAAATGGATAACAAAGAGGCAACTCAGAAGTTAGCATCAGCAGGAATTGGCTACCACTCTTAGGGCTAGAGGGACAAAGTTTACCAGCGTCCAGAAGCAGGGCTGTTCTGTGGGAGCTAACACCACATGGATTGCCCAGAAGGAGCTGGGACAAAGAAAAGGGTGTGCAAGGGGAGCTGGAAGCATGGGGGAGACACCACCACTGCTGTGGAAAAGACACAAGACTAGAGGGAGAAAGAGGAGATAAACCCCATCTCCTCCCTTGCCCCACCCTCCAACCTTCTACCACTGCCTCCAATTTGCCAACCTTCTTGGGCAAGGGATCCTGGGAAATGTAGACCCCTGTGACACTGGGCAAAGGGAGGAAGGAATGGATCTCAAAGAAAACAGGTATTTAACCTTAGGACCAAAGTATTAAAAAAGGAAAGTAAGAAATGTGTTTCCTTAGAGATGAAAAATTATGCACATCTTTACATGACCAAATACATCTGTATGGGCAGGAAACAGAATGCCAGCTTGATAACTTTGGCATAATTGAAATAATATTGCCCAGCTCAGTTGTATTAGCTGGAATTGGACTCATTTCTCTTCGCTTTAATTTTCTTTTTTTTTTTTAATTATTATGTACGTTTCAGGTGTACAACATTATAATTTGACATCTATATGCACTACAAAATGATCACCATGACAAGTCTAATTCTCATCCATCACCGTACAGTTAACCCCCCTTTCACCCATTTTGCCCACCCCTCCCACCCTCCTTCCCCTCTTGTAACCGTTAATCTGTTCTCTGTATCTATGAGTTATTTTTTTTCATTTTGTTTGTTCATTTGTTTTGTTTTTTCAGATTTCACACGAGTGAAATCGTACGGTATTTGTCTTTCTCCATTTGACTTATTTCAGTTAGCATGAAAACTTCAGGGTCCATCCATGTTGTCACAAATAGCAGGATTTCACTCTTTTTTATGGCTGAGTAGTATTCCATTGTATATGTAAACCACATTTTCTTTATCCATTCATTCACTGATGAACACTTAAGTTGTTTCCATATCTTGCCTATAGTAAATAATACTGCAATGAACATAGGGGTACATATATCTTTTCAAATTAATGTTTTCAATTTCTTTGGATCAATACCCAGAAGTGAAATAACTGGGTCATATGGTAGCTCTATTCTTAATATTTTGAGGAATCTTCATACTGCTTACCATAGTGACTGCACCAATTTACAGTACCACAACAGTGTAAAGAATTCCCTTTTCTCCACATTTTCTCCAATGTTTGTTATTTCTTGTTTTTTTTATAACAGCCATTCTAACAGGTGCGAAGCAATAGCTCACTGAGGTTTTCACTTTAATTTTCTTTCCTGATAGATTTTACATTGTTGACTGGAGATGGCTGGGTTCCAACAAAATCCATCCTCCCTTTCCCTAACAACATGGCTCCCCCGTCAAGGACTACATGTCCCAGACTTCCTTGCAGCTAAACTGCTCATGTGACTGATGCTTAACAGTGGAGCAGAAGTGACTGTGCCACTCCCAAGTTGAGGCTTTTAAGAAGGTGTGTCCTCTCTATGCCCTTTCTCTATTTTTACGGGACTGGAATAGCACCAAGGAGAGCCACCCAAGAGGTCATAGGTGGAAGATGGCAAAGCCACCGTTGATTGGCCTGGGCCCCTGAATGATTACATGGAGGACAGCTGCCCACCCTCCTGCAAGAAGAAATAAACTTCTATCTTGTTTTAGCCATTGCTACTTGGGTTCTCTTTGTTAAAGAAATTTATCATTTACCTTAACCCCCTGGAGTAGAACATGGAGGACATAGAATTTTGTTTCACAGTTTACATAGCAGACTTCTTATCCTTTTCACAGCTCTACAGAATTTCTGTTAATTTTTTCCCCTCTCTGAGGAGTTGGGAGAAGCCAGATATCCTTCCACCTCCACCTTCACAGCCACGACTTGATGCTAAGTTATAATTTCCCACATGGGTCTATCAAGAGGCAGTGTGGAGTAGTGGTTAGAGCCTCTGGAATCAGGCTGCCTGCATTCAAACTCCAGTCCACTAGTACTTATTAGCTGTGTCACATTGGATAAGTTATTCAAAGCTGCTGTGCCTCTGTTTCCTCATCTATCAAGAGGATATAGTAACAATACATACAGTCAATCCTCATTATTTTCAGACCCCATATTGTATATTGACCTACCCACTAAAATTTATTTGTAGCTCCAAAAACAATACTGTGGCACTTTGGTGTTCATTCCTGAATATGCACAGAGCAGTGAAAATTTTGAGTTGCCCAATGAGCACGGTCCCAGCTGAGGTCAAACAAGGTGATGTTCTGCCCTTTTGTTTCAGCTCTCATACAGAAATGCCCAAAGGATGGAGACAGGAGGGGGCAGTGCAGCATTGTGCAAGAAGCTCTGGCTGTGGGCCCAGTTGGATGGAGTTTGAATCCCAACCCTGGCACTAATTAGTGGGATGGCCTCAGGCAAGTCACTTAACACTTTTGAGCCTCACATTCACTTTTGTAAAATAACGAAAATAGGCTCTACAAGGATGAGTTGTTCTTAGGATTTAAGATTAGAATCTGTGTGATAGGAGATGTTTCCCTGGGAGCAATGGTTCAGAAGTCACTAATTCCATGTTTGAGTGAATTCACAGAACATAACTCCTGCAAATAAGAATCAGCTGTACTTCATGGTATTGTGAAGGCTGAGCTAATAGGTATAAAGCACTTAGAAGTAAATGCAACATGTGTTATTGTAAGTATTAAATGAGGGAAACAGAGGTAAAAGCACTTGAAATCTGACAAAATTAAATGCATTAAATTAAAAATTAAAATCAATGCATTTTAACACCCTTCTTTCCCCCTTGTTCATATGTTTGACTTCCCCTTTGCTCATCAAAATAGGCACCACAGTGCCAAGCATGGTGCCTTGTCTTAAGTTGGATCCCTTGGAAGCAGAGCCTGAGACAAGGATTCAAGGGCAAGTAGTGTACCTGAGAGGTAGACACAGGATGCATTAGTAGGGATATGAAACAGTGAAAGGAAGGCAGCTCATACAGGTGTGTCAATGAGCAGGTTACTACTGAAGGTTGATCCACTGAGAAACTTTGGAAGACAGCACCACTTTGGAACACGTACCTCAGAGTTATTGCACCAGAGGGATGAGAGAGCTGGGGTATTTATCCTCTACCTTCCATGTGTCACTGGAGGGCTGCTCATGGGGGTGTTTACTCCCCCACATATCTAGCCAATCTTATATATGGTTAGTGTGGGTTCCTGTAGCCAGAGAAAGCCCTCAGGTAGAGTCAAAGTTGCAGATAGTAAGAAGCCATTGATATATGTAGGAAAGCTGAAGGCCAAGGGGAAACGTACAGTCCACCCACGGCATCAGTACTCAATAGATATTGGTTGACTGAGGGGTTAATTGCGTAAGATTATTTTGCCCCTTGTAAAAGTGAGGAGACATGATGATGGTAGAGGCCATATGACCTCAAATTGACTTTTTTCAATCAAAATCAATAAATGCATAATCATTTTTACATTGGGCAGTTGAGAAGTTAGAGGCTTTGCATCTTGGAGTGGGAGCACACAGCCTAAAGTATCACCTGGGAGTATTGTGTGTGTGTGTGTGTGTATATATGGTTTGCATGATTCTATTCCATGTATAAATTTGTAGAACCAGCATCACAATCAAGCTACTGAACTATTTCTTCTCCACAAAATAACTTCCTTGTGCTAACCCTTTATAATCATACACCCCCCTTCCTGAACCCTTGCCAACCGTTGATCTGTTCTCCATCTCTATAATTTTGTCATTTCAAGACTTTTATATAAATGGAATCATACCACATGCAGCCTTCTCAGATTGACTTTTTTCACTCAGTGTAATGTCTTGAGATCCATCCCCGTTTTTCCGAATAGCCATGGTTTGTTCTTTTTTTTGTCAAATAGGATTCCACCTGTGGGGCTTTTTAATCCTTCACACACACCCACGAAGACTATCCACCCTGCATGGGGCTGCTAAGTCCCTGTTAAAAACTATTAGCAGGCTTCCCTGGTGGCGCAGCGGTTGAGAATCTGCCTGCCAATGCAGGGGACACGGGTTCGAGCCCTGGTCTGGGAAGATCCCACATTCCGCAGAGCAACTAGGCCCGTGAGCCACAATTACTGAGCCTGCGCGTCTGGAGCCTGTGCTCCGCAACAAGAGAGGCCACGACAGTGAGAGGCCCGCGCACCGCGATGAAGAGTGGCCTCCGCTTGCCGCAACTAGAGAAAGCCCTCGCACAGAAACGAAGACCCAACACAGCCAAAAATAAATATAAATAAATAAAAATTTAAAAAAAAAAAGCTTTAAAAAAAAAAAGCTATTAGCCTACAGCTACAGTGTTTCTAACAGGGGTGTGTCATATCCCTTAGATATGCAGGGTGGTGGGAAGTCAGGGAGGAGGGAGGGACAAAAACCGCTGCTTGTTTTAATTACCTCCCCTTCACCCCATTGGTGAGGGAGGGATTCCTGCCCTAGGTTCTGGGCATGGCCAAAAACACAACACCCAACACTTGACAAATGAGATCAACAGCAGTGTATTAGTCACGTATACTCACAGCCTGGGGGAAAAGAGGACACTGCATGCCATGCAGGGACACATGGACATTGTACTCAGGAACAAAGTGAACAGCCAGCAGCTGTGGGAGTCAGGCTTAGCAGTAACAAGAGGGTGAGGTGGCCCTTGGTTCCCATGGGAGAATGTGATTGGCTTGTTTGAGTAATTCCAGGGGCTGACAGGGAAGTGAAACCCACTACTCAGGGGTAAGCAGGCACTGCGCCTTATCTGTTTGATAAGAAAGGTCTTTTGGGGCTTCCCTGGTGGCGCAGTGGTTGAGAATCTGCCTGCCAATGCAGGGGACACGGGTTCGAGCCCTGGTCTGGGAAGATCCCACATGCCGCGGAGCAGCTGGGCCCGTGAGCCACAATTACTGAGCCTGCACGTCTGGAGCCTGTGCTCCGCAACAAGAGAGGCCACGATAGTGAGAGGTCTGCGCACCGCGATGAAGAGTGGCCCCCGCTTGTCGCAACTAGAGAAAGCCCTCGCACAGAAACGAAGACCCAACACAAGCCATAAATAAATAAACAAATAAATAAAAATTTTAAAAAAAAGAAAGGTCTTTTGGCCAGAGAGCAGAGTGCGGAGGGGAACTTATGATTAGGTCATCTGATGCCCTCCTGGTTTTGTTGCAGGAAAATAGGGCTCAAGGGGATGGTCATGTCCCAGGTCTCAGGTGAATCCCCGGGACGGGCTTCCAAGTGAGGGTCCTTGGCTTCGCGCAGGAAAGAATTCAAAAGCGAGCCATAGTAAAGTGAAAGCAAGTTTATTTAGAGAGATACACATTCCATAGACAGAATGTGGGCCTTCTCAGAAGGTGAGAGCAGCCCCGAAATATGGGTTGGATAGTTTTTACGGGCTGGGTAATTTCATAGGCTAACGAGTGGGAGGATTATTCCAACTATTTTGGAGAAGGGGTGGAGACTTCCAGGAATTGGGCCACCACCCGCTTTTTGGCCTTTTTTGATCGGCCTCGGAACTGTCTTGGCGCCTGTGGGTGTGTCATTTAGCATGTACTAATGTATTACAGTGAGCACATAATGAGGCTCAAGGCCCACTGGAAGTCGAATCTTCTGCCATCTTGGGCCTAACAGGTTCTAATCAGTTTTTGTCGTATCCTCAACAGTTCTGTCATTCTTTTAAAGGTTGTTCCCTGCCCCCTTCCCTCCTTCCCTCCTTGCCTCCTTGCCTCCTTCCCTCCTTGCCAGATGTCAAGGCAGATTTTAGGCATCACACCACATTGCTTCAGAGCACTACTTTTTTTTTTTTTTTTTTGGTTTTTTTTTAAAATTTATTTATATTTATTTTTAGCTGTGTTGGGTCTTCGTTTCTGTGCGAGGGCTTTCTCTAGTTGCGGCAATGGGGGCCACTCTTCATCGCGGTGCGCAGGCCTCTCACTATCGTGGCCTCTCTTGTTGCGGAGCACAGGCTCCAGACGCGCAGGCTCAGTAATTGTGGGTCACGGGCCCAGTTACTCCGCGGCATGTGGGATCTTCCCAGACCAGGGCTCGAACCCGTGTCCCCTGCATTGGCAGGCAGATTCTCAACCACTGCGCCACCAGGGAAGCCCCAGAGCAATAGTTTTGAGAATTTATTATGGAGCAACAGAAAAGAAAGGTAGAAATATTTCTCTTAGGGGCTTTATTCAAAATTGCTGCAAGTTGTACACAAATCAGTATAAGGTATCTGTTTTTTTTTTGTTTTTTCTTGTCTTGGAAAACTACACCCCCAATGAAGTGACATGAAATCAGAGAGAACTTTAACCTTGCTGCCTGGAGACCATGTTTCTCACTCATGGGGGAAAGGAGAGTTTACGTGAGGATTTCCTAAGGCGATAAGGCACCTGGCCGTCGACAATTCGAGATACTTAATGGACAGGCAGGAAATCATGGGAATTTCCTGGGATTGACAAGCTGAGAAAGGGAAGCTTCGGATCTGTGATACTGTGATTTATAGTAAGAAATATACATTATTTGATCTTCATCCTTGTTTCTAGCATAGAGCTCTTAAAACCTTGGAATTTCTGTGACGAGAGTGATCGAGGTGTCTTTTGTTATGTTAGGGAAAGCACCCAAGGATGTGGGCTGGTTGCCAGTGGAACAAGCCTTGTGATTAGAGGGTTTGAAATTTCACTCCCACCTCCCAACCTCCGGGGTGATTGAATTCAATCACCAATGACCAATGACTTAATCAATCACGTCCATGTAATGAACCCTCCAAAAAAGTCAAAGATCGGGGTTCAGAGAACTTCCAGGTTGGTGAACCAGAACACTTCCAGACTCCACGAGGACAGAAGTTCCTTTTTCAGGACCTTGCCCTATGTATCTCTCTTCATCTGGCTGTTGAGTCATATCCTTTATTAGCCTTCATAATAAACCTGTAATCTAGTGAGTAAACTAGTTTCCTGAGTTCTGTGAGCCGCTCTAGCAAATTAATCAAATCCAAGGAGGGGGTCATGGGAACCTCTGATTTATACCCAGTTGGTCAGAAGTACAGGTAACAACCTGGAATTGTGATTGGTATCTGCAGTGGGGGTAGCCTTATGAGACAGAGCCTTTAACTTGTGGACCCTGACGCTACCTCCAGGTAGATAATGTAGGAATTGAGTTGAACTCTAGGACATCCAGCGTGTTGGAGGATTGTTTGGTGGTGTGGGGAAAAAAAGTCACACATTAGAATTGGTATCAGAATCATTAGGATCAAAATGCGTCTTTGGAGAGAGGCTTACTCTGCCTCCTTATTCTAAACCAGGTCCCCCAATTCTGTTCCCTCGTCGTACCCTGAGCCTTGCCATCAGAGGAACTATCACCATTTGCAATTACGCACCATTTGTGTCCTCCTTAAAAGTGAGCGTCAGGAGATGGAAGGCACGTGGATTTTTTTCATTGCCGTGTCATCAACAGAAGACACCAAGAACTAATATATATTTATAGAACAAATGAATGCATAAATTTAACACACACACACACACACTCAAGGAGAACACCATATGAAGATGAAGGCAGAGATTGGGGTGATGCTTCTACATATCAAGGAACGCCAAAGTTTGCTAGCAAGTCACCAAAAGTTAGGAGAGAGACATGGGACAGATTCTTGTTCACAACCCTCAGAAAGAACCAACCCTACCAACACACCTTGGTCCCAGACTTCTAGCCTCCAGAACTGTGAGACAATAAATTCCTGTTGTTTAAGCCCCTGAGTGTATGGTACTTTGTTATGGCAGCCATAGCAAACAAACACAAGCACTCAGGAAATTTGAAGCATATGTTTGCCAAGCCTTGTCTAACATCTGTATAGATCAGTTTGGAACAATTGGAAAAATCACCGTCAAGTTACCTCTCAAAACACAGACACTCCTCTCTCATCCTCTCTCTCTCCTTCTCTCTCTTTTTCTCTGGGTGATTTATTTTGATCATTTATTATCATATTCTAAAGCATAAAGTTTTGAGCTCATATCATATCTGAAAAGTATTTTCCCTCAGAAAGACTGCAGAAAGGGGAAATACTCTTGAATTTTATTCAGCAACCAATAATACACATAACAAAAATCCCATCTGGGGTTTATTTTTCCAGCATAAAACTTCAGTTATAAAATGTGACTGTATTGGCATGTTTAGGTTAAAATTTTTTCAGAGTATGGTTTTGAGGGGTCTGCAAAAGTGCAAATCCCTTCCTTGGTTCTTAAGGGAGATTGTCACACATTGGCTTCAGGCTTGGCTGGATCCAGGTGCTCAAACTGTGTCAGGAATCTGTCCCTTTCCATTCTTGGCCTTGCTTCCCTTTGTGCTGTCTTCATTAGCTGTCAGGCTCTCCCTGCTGTAGGCAGTTCCATTCTCCAAGCTTAGCCACTATGACAGAAATAGGGGATTAAGTCTCATCGGCTTGAGATATGTGCTCACGGCTGAACTATGAGCAAAGAGATAAAATACATTGAATGGCCAGTCTTGGTCCTATACCCAATTCTAAAGTTGGGTCTTCTCAAACCACATGGGTAAGAATGGGACAATGAGGGACTTCCCTGGTGGCACAGTGGATAGGATTCTGCACTCCCAATGCAGGGGGCCCTGGATCGATCCCTGGTCAGGGAGCTAAATCCCACATGCATGCCCCAACTAAGAGTTTGCATACCACAACTAAGGAGCTGGTGAGCTGCAATTAAGGAGCCCACCTGCCACAACTAAGACCCAGCGCCACCGAATAAATAGATATTTTTTTAAAAAAAGAATGGGACAATGATTCCTCAAATGAAAACCAGAAGAAAGATATTGACAGAAGAAATAGAAATGCATGTTGGACAGGCAAACCCAACAGATATCCACTATGCCTATGCTAAGTGAGTCATTAAGGCTTACTAAAACATAGTGTTCATAAATTTAAAACACATTTACTACTGTTTATTGAGCTTTCTAATTTGGTGTTCCACCTAGAAGTCTGGCTGCCAAATAATACACCACAGCATCACACACACATGTACAACAATAGTAGGAATTTCCATAATTTCCTGAAGGAACATTTTGTCTTTGTGTTATCTTGAGTCGGCCATGGTTTTCAAATGCTGTTGTTTTTGCTTAGCTAATGATAAATTACTATGGGCGTAGCTTGTTATTATCAATTTAATTTGTCATGGGTTATTTGGCAAATCCTACAGTGTTTAATAACACTCATCTGCATCAGCAGTACTTTTGGTTTATAATTTTTCAATAAGTAGACTTTAAGTCATGTATGCATTGAGTAAAAATAGAAATCAGCTCTACTCTTATCGCTAAAGCAGATGTATGCACAATTCCCCAACTTTTAGGATGTGTTTAGGATGACGTGTCATTTTTACCACCCAACTGTTTTCCATTGGAAAGTGGGAAAAGGTGGGGTCTTGATTCTCTCCTAGTTGTGTTGGGGGACAAAAAAATTTTTTTAGAGCTGATGGCTTAGAGGACTTTGTAGATACTAGTTTTGTTTTTTTATTTTTTTATTGAAGTATAGTTTATTTACAATGTGTTAAATTCTGCTGTACAGCAAAGTGATTCAGTTCTATATATATATATATATATATATATATATATATATATATATATACACATTCTTTTTTAATATTCTTTTCCATTATGGTTATCACAGGATATTGAATATAGTCCCCTGTGCTATACAGGGGGACCTTGTTGTTTATCCATCTATATATAATAGCTTGCATCTGCTAAACCCAGACTCCCACTCCATCCCCCCCAGCCCCCTCCCCATTAGCAACCACAAATCTGTTTTCTATGTCTGTGGGTCTATTTCTGCTTTGTAAATAAGGTCACTTGTATCATTTTTTTAGAGTCCACATATAAGCAATATCATATGATATTTATCTTTCTCTGTCTGGCTTACTTCACTTAGTATGATAATCTCTAGGTCCATGCATGTTGCTGCAAGTGGCATTATTTCATTCTTTTCTATGGCTGAGTAATATTCCATTACACACACACACATACACACACACACACACACACACACCACATCTTCTTTATCCATTCATCTGTTGATGGACATTTAGGTTGTTTCCATGTCTTGACTATTGTGAATAGTGCTGCTATGAACATAGGGGGTGCATGTATTGTAGATACCAGTTTCAATACATTGGAAAGTTTATGTGGTAGAGTAGTTGAGTATATGCTTGAAAAACTGGTCTTAAATTGTGGAGAATCTGAAAGCTTGATCTAGACCAGGGTTGGAAAACTCCTGTAAAGGACCAGATAATAAATATTTTTGGCTTTGCAGGTTGTACAGTCTCTGTTGTAGTGACTCAAATCTAACTTTGTAGCATTAAAAACAGGCATAGACAGTAGGTATACGAATGGGTGTGTCTGTGTGCCAATAAAACTTTAAACAAAATTAGGTAGCCAGCAAATTTGGCTGGTGAGTCATAGTTTACAACCCCTGGTCTAGGAGTTTGCACTTCCTTCTGTCAAAACCTTGAGGTTGCTTGTGTAAATTTCAGTGCCCAGTTTGGATACCTGAGAGCTGTAACTATTTTTTGGTAACAATTTCATGACTAGTTCAAGCCCCCATTCTGCCGGGGTGGTGGAAACTTCATCTCAGCCAATTTGAGGTGCTCTTCTGCTTGGTGGGGTGCTTTTTCTTGGTGCCGTAGTGCTGCATCTTAGTTTTCTGGGGCTTAGATGATGCCTAGGATGGGGATGAGGGAGGGAGAAAGGTAAACTAAGTTGCCAAGGCACTGTCTCTCCATGATGGTCCCACTGAGGGGTTCTTCATCATTTTGGTTCTTGGTTCCTGGCTGCTATGGGTTGAATTGTGCCCCCTCCCCCCAAAAAATATGTTTAAGCCCTAACCTCCAGTACCTCCAAATATGACCTTGTTAGGGTCATTGCAGATGTAATTAGTTAAGATGAGGCCATACTGGAGTAGGGTGGGCCATTAATCCAATATGACTGGTGTCCTTTTAAGAAGGCGAGAAGATATACAGAGACACAGGGCGGGCACCATGTGACAGCAAGGCAAAGATTGAAGTGCTACAGTTGCAAGTCAAGCAATGCCAAGATGGATTGCAGGCAAACCACCAGAAGCTAGGAAAAGGTAAAGAAGGATTCTCCCCGACAGGTTTTAGAGGGACTGTGGCACCACCGACATCTTGATTTCAGACTTCTAGCCACCAGAACTATGAGGAAATAAATTTTATTGTTTTAAGCCACCTAGTTTATGATACTTTGTTATGGCAACCCTTGGAAATTAATACATTGGCCAGTGCCAGTCACTGCTACAGCCACCTCTACAGACCCATTGGCTCTCTGGACCCCATCCTTTGTCCCATATCCATTTCCCTCTTCTTCCAAAGTACTAGAATGGTAGCCAGGAACCTAGTTGGTCAGCTAGACATTTCCCAGCCTCCCTTGCAGCTAGGTGGGATCATGTGACTGAGTTCCCACCAATGGGGCATGAGAGGAAGTGACATGTCCTACTTCCTGGCTTGAGTCTTATGACAACACATACATTTCCTGTGTACTCCTTCCTGCTGGCTGGAATTGAGATGTAATGGTGACCTGGTGTTGACCAGAGGAACAAAGCAATGCTACAGGACAGTGGGTCATAAACATGGTTATATAGTAAGTCTCCTGGGGAGCTTTAAAAGAAAACGCCCATGCCCAGGTCCCATTGCAGAACAATTAATTCAGAATCTCTAGGGGACTTCCCTGGTGGTCCAGTGGCTAAGACTCCACCCTCCCAATGCAGGGATCCTGGGTTCAATCCCTGGTCAGGGAACTAGATCCCACATGCCACAACTAAAGGAGCCTGCATGTTGCAACTGAAGATCCTGCATGGCGCAACAAAGATCCCGCATGATGTAACTGAGACTCAGTGCAGCCAAATATATAAATAAGTAAATAAATACATATTTAGAAAAAAAAAGAATCTCTAAGGGTGGGGCCAAGGCAACCATATATTTTTATACGTAACCCTAAGCTTAACCCTAACTGTAAATACCAAAGATTGAGAGAAGATCTTTAAAGCAGTCAGAGAGAAAGTATCTTCCCAGGTGATTTCGATGTGTGGCCAGGATGGGAACTAGTGCCTTAGGGAGAGTGAAGCAAGAAGAGGAAACTGGGAACCCGAGTGACCTCCAGGAACTGCCTTGCCAACCTAGACCATTCCCATTGGATGAGGGACTCTGATTTCTGCAGGAAACATAGCACTCACATCACATTTATAACATTCACCTTAAAAATTAGAGCAATTTTGATAAGTTTTTAAAATGCATGTTAGTTTATATCTATAACTGAGATGGGGAAGATATCTGATGTAGCAGGGTTTTATTTCAGGTGACTAGAAGAAGTATTACTCCTTCCCCCAACCATCCCATTCCTCTTGCAGTTCATGGGATCACTGCTCCTGTGTCCTGCTACCTCTGTTGCATTTCAAACGTGTCAACAAATCTTCACTCTTTTGAATAACATTCATTGAGTGCTTAGCATAATGGATTTAATCCTCACACAATGCAGTGAGGTGGGTATTGTTATCACTACATTTACAGGTGGGGAAACTTAGGCTCAAAGGTGTAAGTTAGCCAAGTTCCATCTGGGGTATGGTCTGTGCTTTAAATTAAGTTATATTTTCTTCTAGTCCTTGTGAATTTTATTAACAAATTTCGTTAATAAAATGTCACATTTATATGCTCATATGCCTTCAGAAATATTACAAGCCATACACATTAAATATGGAAACCAATGAATTTTAAACTTGAAAGGATTGTATATGTAATTTTTAATTTAACTCCTTTATTTTAAGGTGAGAAAACCAAGACTGCATTCATCCATTTATCATTCATTCAATAAATGAGTATTGGGTATTAAAAAGTCTCACCTTTAATGAGGGCTAATTATATGTCAGGCACTGTTCTAAGCATGTATTAACTCATGAAACTCACAGACACCCTTATGAGGTAGGTACCATTATTCACCCCATTTCTGGATAGAGAATCAAGACACAGAAAGGTGAAGTTCACACTGCTAGTAAGTGGTGGAGAAAGGATTCAAACCCAGGGGACTGATACCACAGGCACTGCACTAGATGAGCTCATAATTTTAAAATCACCAAAGCCATGAGACACAGCTCTGACTAAAAGTTATGAGAAATAATCAACTATATTTAAACCCCTGTCCAAGGTTTCAGATACTGGAATTGTCATATACAAATAAAGAGCAACAATAGGTGAAATAATTTTAAAAATTAAAAATGCAATCACAAAGATGATCAAACAACAAGAAATTTGTAGAAACAAATAGAAAGGCGTTTTAAGAGAATTTGTAAAAATAAAAATTTAATTGTTAAAATAAAAATTCAACTGATAAAAAGCAGATTAAACACAGCCTAAGAGAAAATGAGTGAACTGGAAGACATAGCTGAAAAAATAACCTTGAATGTAACACAAAGAGAGAAGAGATATAAAATGAGTCAGTAAGAGAAATGAAGAATAAGATGATTAAATCCAAGGTACATCTAATCAAAGACCTAGGAGGATCAAAAGAGAAAATGGAGGAAAGGCAACACTTAAAGAGATTAAGAACTGCAAATTTTCTAAAACTTATGAAAAACGTAAGTCCTCTGATTCAAGAAGCATAACATATAACAAGCAGGATATATAAAAAGAAATACATGCCTAGGTACATCTTGGTGAAACTTTAAACACCAAAAACAGAGAGATCTTTAAAGCAGCCAGAGAGAAATCACCTACAAAGGAATGTCAAGTTCAACATTGCAGACTTTCCAACAGTAAAAATGGAAGGCAGGCAGCATTGGAACAATATCATCACAGAGTTAGAGAAAAAGGTCATTCTCCCCAAAGACCCTTAGCAGTTTTGGTGTCATGTGACCTGAGAAGGCCATCAGTGAGGATCACTGATGAGTAGGACACCCATGGAAAGCACTAGAGAAGGTAGAAAGGTGTCTGCCATTGGGACTTCAACAGCAACAAATCTACCATGAGTAAACTATTTCTTCGACACAAGTTTTAAAAACCCTCAGAATTCTTCAATATAATGTGGGAAACTTGTAGAGAGGAGACAGTAAGGTCCTTCCCACATGTGAGAAATAATGAGTTATTAAAATTAAAGCATTAATGTTAAAGCAGCCTATGTAAAGCATTAGTATTCACAGGCTAGTTGGGCCTGGGCTTATTTGCCTCCAGGGTCTACTAATTGGCCAATAAACTCTAATTTTTCAAAATAAATTTTGACTCAGATTAAGAGCCAAATGCATTTCCCTGAGATATACTCTAATGCCCAGATGGTAAGTGGATACATTATTGAGTATGTAAACAAGATTCTGAAACAAAGAGACCCAAGAAACCAATAGCTCAAATAAGAAGCAAGTTTAATTCTCTCTCACTTCAGAATCTAGAATTAGGCAGGTGCTTTGACACGGGCTCCACTTCACAAGATCATGTAGGGACCCAGTTCATTCTATCTCATTGCTGTACCATCTCTAGAGTATGTCTTCATCCACATGCCCATCCTGGCTTACCACCATGGCCTTATTCCAGCCATCATGAGGAGGAAAAGAGAAAAAGTGAAGGGCAAGCATTTCTTTTTAAGGAAGCAACACAGAAGTAACACGGATTGTTTCCACTCATATTCTATTGCTAGCACCTTGGCCACATGGCCTTATATAGCTGCAAGAGAAGCTGGGTAACCACGTACCCTACCAAAACTCAAGGAAGTTCTATTACCAAAAGTACAAAGGGGAGGATTCCTAGGACAGAGGACAATGCCTGCCATGGAGGGAGGGGGATAAGAGCATGCTGGGGTTGACTTACAATTGTTTTTACTACTAATAATAATACCAGCTAACATTTATATATGATATGCCAGGCACTACCCTAAGTGCTTTATTTGTATAAACTCATTTAATCCTCAACTTTATAAGGTAGTTAAATACAATTGTAAATCTCATTTTATAAATGAAAAAATTAAGATCTAGAAAGACTAAGTGATGTGACCAGTGACACACAGATAGTAAGTAGTACAGCTGGAGTTTTAAAACTCTAGCTGAAAGTCTTAAGAGAATCCATTTCCAAAGGTTACTTTGCATTTACGTGCAAAGTAATTATTTGGGGGAATGATAAGGACATTCCTAGGACTGTGAACAAGGAAGCTAGCAAAACAACTGATTTAGTACCAATGTTGCCGAAACTCGGCCTCTATTCACCAGGGCCAAATAGAAACACAGAGACAGAGTTTTGGGTGAAGTAGAAAAGAGTAGCTTTTATTGCTTTGCCAGGCAAAGGAGGCCACAGAGGGCTAATGGTTTCAAGACTCCGTGACCCGCCCAGGAAGGGGTAGTGAGGAGTTTTACAGTGTTCAAGGAACAGGGAGTGATTAGCTTGTGGACAATTCTTGGATTGGTTGGCATCAAGGTGAAGTTTCAAGCATCATCAACCTTCTGGTTTCAACCAGTCTAGGGTCTATGTTCTTTCAGTCAGCAGTTTTCATCTGGTGGGGGTCTGTTTCCTGTATAAACAACTTAGAAATATGTGTCGGGCCTTTGTTTATATCTTTCAGGGAACTGGGAGTTTGGTGATTCTGCTATACGGCAGAATTACAGCCTAAATTGTTACCTGTTCCCCAGCCCAACAGCTATTCTTTGTTTCTACATCTTCACATTTCCCAATCATTAACTCCTGAGTCAGCCTTTTACTTCAAAAGACAAGGACACAGGGGCTTGTACACGGTTTCACCAAGAAGGCAAACTCTTACTGAGTATACAAAAATAAAAACAAAAACCTTTCCTTGATTCATCTCTAAAGGCAAATGTTTTGAGAGAACATAATCCATTCGCCCCTGAGATGAAGTCACAGCAATATCAATCTCAGGGTTTAATCTTTCCGCTAAATATGGGCTCTGTTACAAGCCCCCTTGGCTAGAAATCTTCAGGATCCAGAGATGATTCCTTCCTGGTCCCTAACATACAGTTGCTGAGGGCAAACATTTGTCCCCTGGGAACCTTGGCAGGGAAAAATCCGAGAATGGCTTTTCTGCCACCAAGCTACTTTGGGAATTAAGATCATTAAATGCTAATAGTAGCCATTAGGTACTTTGCAAATGTAGCTAATCAGCCATCCACACATGGAGAAGTATTCTAAATACACCACTGCTGCTAAATCCCGTGGTGATTGCAATACTATTCATCTCCCTCTTGACCAGGTAATTAGAAAGAACTGGATAATTGCCTTGGTCAAATAGCAGAGGCAGTGATATATATCACAACCTGTGATGTATCACAAGCTGTGTGGCAGGATCAAAGGTTGAAAGTGCTTCTGAGCTGAGAAACATCACAGTAAAAAATAATGCAATAACAAAGGCTTAAATTCATCAAGCCAGACTCTGTGGGAAGACTCTGACACATGTGCAGTGGAGATGTCTAGAGTGGACACACAGATGCCCAGTTGGAGACTACATTTCCCTGTCTCCCTGGGGGCTAGATGTGGCCAGATGAGTAAGGACTTGCTAATTAAATGTGAGCCAAAGTGATGAGTGGCTTGTCCAAGAATTGGAATGTAGATGCGTCTGTAACCCAGTCTGAATCTATCAGATGAGGACAATGCCCTAAGGAATGGCAGAGCAACAAGAAGGGAACAAGCAGGGTCCTGGAATGAAGGTGTGTGGAACAGCTCTGCCCTGCCAACCTAGAAGCTCATGAAAGACCATTATGGGAAATAGAAACATTTGTCTGTGTTCTATGAGCCACTGTATTGGGGGATCCTTTTTGTTACAGCATCTTAACCTTTACCCTAACTAATATAATAGGATAGTTCATTTAATCCTCACAAGAATCCAGTGAGTTGATTACTTTTATCCGTCTCATATTGCAAATAAGGAAAGTGAGACTCAAGGAAGGTTAAATAATTTGCCCAAGATCCTAAAACCAGCAAGTGGTGCAAACAGAATTGGAAGCCAGGATTATCATTTTCCAAAGCCCATGCAGAAGGTTCTGATTCAGTAGGTCCAGGGCAGAGGCGGAGATTCTGAGTTTCTGGAAAGTTCCCAGGTGGTACTGATGCTGTTAGGCCATGAATCACAATTTGTGGAGCAAGGATTTCAACCACTCCACTCCCTTGCCTTTCCTAAGATTTAGGAGCTAAACTTCCAGATTCCCAAATTCTAGTCTCAGATCTCTAAATGACAATGAAGAGCATCCTAAAATAAATGTTTCCATTTCTGTGCTGTTCCCTCTCCTGGAAATTAGTTGGATTCATAAATTCAGGGTTTTTTAATAGGCAAATTCTCTTTCAAGCATCGGATTTCTCTTAAGAAGGTGTCACGCTTCCAAAGAGCAGTCACTATGAAACTGTGAAGTACGATGCCACTTTCCGGAGGTCTTGTGACAGCTGTCTCACCTTCCGTCTTTTCTAACTCTAGTTCTCTAACCCAAAATAACATTCACTGAGGCTGTTGAGAAAAGGTGACATAAGTCATTCTGTGCTCATTTCAACAGGAAACACCGACTACATGAAGGTAGAAGCACCCTCAGCCTGGAAGGATGTTATAATCAACAGCAAAAACCATTTCAGTGCCCAAAACACTTGGGAAATGTATCCCTACTGCAAACCCAACTCCAGCTTGAAAAATCAGCACATTGCAAAAGTAAGCCAACTTCAGTTCACAAAAGAGAAATATAAATGGCCAGTGTGTGAAGACATTCCATATTACTGGTAAATAAATGAAGTTTAAACAAGGTACCATTCTTCACTAGAAAACTAGCAAAAACTAAAAAGAAACATTAACACCCAGTGCTGTTGTTGGTAAGAAGAAATGAGCACTGTAATTTACTGTGAAAGAGAGTACGGGGAATCACATGGTTGCAGGTGACAAGATCCTGATTCAAAATTGCATCTGAAGGTCACAGATGGGAACAAGTAGCAGGTAAGCTTGAAGAAGCTGGGGGATGCACACACAGAGCTGGGGTCTATGTCTAGGTGGCAACAACACTTTATGCTACTCCAGTGCGAAATCAGTAAGAGATGGCTTATAAATCTGTTTTAATGGGGGAAGTAAATTATAATCGTATATCTGCACATTTCTATCTCTGCACACCAGGCTGCAGAAGTCTCCTGCTAGAGTTTGAAATTACCACGGAGTTAGCCTCCGATCTCCTCTTACAACCTGGCAATTTGACCAAAAGAATTCCTAGGTTTTTCACAAAATCCAAAATTGTGACCGCAGGACCTTGATTTCCCCCTCATTCAGATGGTTCCAAAGTACTGCTGAGCCCTGGTTGATCTCCCTGTCAGATTGTCCTGACAGTGAGAAAAACCCCAAGAAACTTCCTCCTAAAGGCCAATCAAGCATTTGTCTTAAAATCATTTGCCTTGAAATCCAGCCAACTTCGGTGCAATAAGAAAAAAGAATCTGTTCTCTGCTTCTATTTCTTGACCAACCCCTAGGAAGAGGCAATGATTCAAGTCCTGAACTCCATGGACGTCAGTGGTTGGCACAGGAGCAATGAGATACCTATCAGTGGGCTGGCAGTCCCTACAGAGAGGCTGTGAGTCAGGATGTCACGAGCCACTCCATCATCCCCTGGAGCAGACAAGCCAGGTGTGGTGCCAAGCATCACAGGTGCTCCTGAGCTGGAAGACCAAGAGATTTCTTCCAGTTGAAGTTAGATTGGCAAGGAAATTCCTCAGTCTTTTACAGATATTGACAGCCTTGTCATTTCCAAAGTGGGGTCAGAAAATGGAAATTCTCCTTGGATGGTGTCCACGGGCACATAGTAGTTGTGCATTTGCTCTTTGCACTCAGAAACGTCTGTGGTTTCATCCAGTTGCACATGGGAGAGAGATGGGGAGCTGCCAACTCCTCCATAACCCGCTTCCAAAATATTAAAAAGAACCGTTAGCAATCCTGGGTTGATGGCAAACACAATTCTTTGGTTTTCTTCACCTGCTTCAAATCACAAAGCAACCCAACCATCTCTAGGACACATAACTCTACTGGAGTCCTATTCCATGTGCTATAGGAGGGGTCACAACAATGTCTCGTGTTGGGGCCATGCCAACTCCTTGTAAAGTTTTGCCTTTCCAAATTGTGCTTTCTATACACACACACACACACACACACACACACACACACAAGTTCAAGGTGGATAGACTTAACATATTCAATCTACTTTGAGAGCATCTTAATTTGAATTCCCCCAGAAGCTGAGACAAGGATTTGAGGATAACTTGACTATTTAGAAAGTAACCCCTGGAAGCGTCAGTAGAGAATAAAGATGGAAGACAGGGAAGAGAAGGCAGACAGTAAATGATGCATTGGCAAGAGAGTTACTGCCATGGGTAACTAGAGCTTAATCCCTCTGGGGAAGTCTGGCAGCCAGTGTAGAACACATCCCTGAGAGTTATCCCACCTGAGGGGTGAGAGAGCTGGGGTACTGATTCACCGACTCCAGCCAGCCATTTGTAGAAGGCTGCTCTCAGGGGGACTTTGATTGCCAAGTACTTCTGGCTGCCACAATGAAGGCAAAACAGACTCTGGTTGCAAGAGAAAGCCTCTGATCAAAAAAAAGCACGACTTGGGCTTCCCTGGTGGTGCAGTGGTTAAGAATCCACCTGCCAATGCAGGGGACATGGGTTCGAGCCCTGGTCTGGGAAGATCCCACATGCTGCAGAGCAATTAACCCCGTGCGCCGCAGCTACTGAGCCTGCGCTCTAGAACCCACAAGCCACAACTACTGAGCCCACGCACCACAACTACTGAAGCCCGCGCACCTGGAACCCATGCTCTGCAACAAGAGAAGCCACTGCAACGAGAAGCCCGTGCACCATAATGAAGAGTAACCCCCGCTCGCCACAACTAGAGAAAGCCTGAGCACAGCAACGAAGACTCAACGCAGCCAAAAAATAAATAACTTTTTTTTTAGAAAAGGCAGGACTTGGCAGCTGGAAATGGGGCCAGTGTTCACTAGAGTGTTGAGGAAGAGAGAAAATCCTCAAGCTTCAGGGGATGAGAATCTTGCCACATAAGCAGCACTAAGCTTTTGTGATCCATCAATTGAATGATAAATAGAAAACTGAAAGGTTCAATGGACCAGGCAGGGTTAATTTAAGGTGGAAAAAAGCCCTTCTTTTTTCAATTGTGGTACATCTACATAACATAAGATTTACCATCTTGACCACAATTAAGTGTACAGTTCAGTGGCATTAAGTACTTCCATATTTTGTGTAACCATCACCACCATGCATCTCCAGAACTCATCTTGTAGAAATGAAACTCTATACCCATTAAACACTAACTCCTCATTCCCCCTCCCCAGCCCCTGGCACCCAACATTCTATTTTATGTCTCTATGAATTTGACTCCTCTAAGGATCTCAAGCAAATGGAATGATATGGTGTTTGTCCTTTTTTGTGACTGGCTCACTTAGCTTATCATAATGTCCTCAAGGTTCATCTATGTTGTAGCATGTTTCAAGGCTTCATTTCTTTTAAGGCTGAATAATATTCTATTGTATGGATATACTACATTTTGTTTATCCATTCCTCCATTGATGGACACTTGGGTTGCTTCCACCTCTTGGCAATTCTGAATAATCCTGCTATGAATATCTAGTACATATTTTGCAGGGTTGGTGTGGG